>NW_007378205.1:94028-101706 GCF_000475195.1 Diaphorina citri
GGTCCCCTGGATTCTCTTATATCCAGGTTCGACTATATTTTAGGTTTATAATACGGTTATTTCATTTCTAGGTACCTACCCATCTTATTGCAATTCTTTTTTCCAGCAGAGTATCCCAGTTACTTCGTATTAAGTACATGAATTTGGTTACAAAATTATTTTAGAAAAAAATACTTTGACTTTTTCAATGTTTTTTTTTTTTTTTTTTCAATTTGAATTAAAATTAGTTATTTTCTTTTCAATGACAAGCACAGTTTGATTTCAAAATTTGAGTTTTTACGCACAGAAAGAACTTTGTACCGTTTGTCAATATTGTCTGAACGTTGAGTAAAACGTGAGAAATAGGAGTGCGGAGTTATTCGTGGAACAAGCCACAGGTAACTCATGTAACAGGAACTTTATTGAAGTATGATCAAAGCACTTTCAATTCCAGGTAGGTAACCCAATAGTATGTACTTATGTAAATACGTAGCCAACCTATGGGATTTCGTGGAACAAGCCACAGGTAACTCATGTAACAGGAACTTTGTTGAAGTATGATCAAAGCACTTTCAATTCCAGGTAGGTAACCCAATAGTATGTACTTATGTAAATACGTAGCCAACCTATGGGATTTCCAGAGCGAATACCTATTTAAAATCATCTGTTTGTCTATTGGCTCTATCAAAATAATCAGGCTTTCTATCAGTATCTTTATCTCACCATCTTCCCACTCAGCCAGTGTAGGATCTTCCCAAGCCACACCTCCAGCTGTCCTAATTTTCTTTGCCTTATTATTCTTGTCTTTCTTCTTCAAGTTTTGTCCACCAGGGTTCTGCTGTGAATTAGACTGTCCAGGATTGCTTGGTCCACTTTGGACAACAGTTTGTGTCACTATAGATGCTGCAACAGCATCAGCCATTTCCTTAGCTTTCTTTTTGGACATGGGTTTTTGATTCTTCTCCATTGGGGGAGGCAGTTCAGGACCAGAAGGCACAGCAAGGGTGTTTTCTTTTTTGTCTTCCTTATTTATGTACAATTTTGGTGTGGCACTGGAAAAGAAAATATCAAGGAACTCATTTTATTGAACATTCAACATGACAGTAAAACTTTTGGTTGGTAATTCAAACCTTCATAATATTTGAAAATTTGTATTAATTGAATTTCAGCAAACCTGGTGAAACTACATAAGTAGGTTAACAACGAACATACTCTGACAGAGGTAAACCTTACATAACATAAAAACTTTCATAACTTGATTACAAATCTTACCTCAAAACTACTGTAGGCTTCTTTTTCTTTGGCCTCTCAGGAGGTCTGTCTGGAAAATCAGGCATTCCCATACCAGGACCTCCCATGGACCCTGGTCCCATTCCAGGGGGGCCCATCATTGGCCCTCCAGGACCCATCATATTAGGAGGCCCCATCATATTCATAGGGCCTGGGGGTCCTCCCATCATGTTCATTGGGCCTGGGGGTCCCCCCATGTTCATTGGACCTGGAGGCCCACCCATATTCATTGGGCCAGGGGGTCCATTCATATTCATTCCTGGAGGTCCTCCCATTCCTGGGGGTCTCATCATGCCAGGAGGGCCCATCATGGGGCCCCCTGGACCCATCATATTATTGGGTGGCATCATACCCATGGCTTGAGGGTTTATCCCAGGAGGAGGGGGAGGTGGTGGCAGGGGTAGGGAGGCCCCTGCAGATGAGGCTGGCGCAGTACCTGGAATCAGATTTACATTTATGTGAAAATCCAAGCATGTATTAGTTTTGATCTTACTGAATTTTGATTCTGTAAAAAAGTTGTGTTTGTGTTCTAGCTATGCAATAAAACTTCATTGTTCAGCTCTCTTTAAAAAAAAAAAAAAAAAAAAAAAAAACAATTTAAAATTTTTTTTTGAAAAAAATTTGTTGTAAGCATTTGAAAATGGCTAAGAGTTCAGCAGTAAATACAGAACAGATAGGGTTAAGCGAGAAGGAAAAATATTCGTCTCCAACAGAGAAGGCGCAGCCAGTATTTATCATAGATTTGGAACCATCAACAAAACAATGACAAAAGTCAGAAAACTTAGAAATGTATTGATTGAAGGCTGATTGAATTTCCAAGGAGGAACAATTATCTTTCTTCACATTAATAAGCCTATCAAATGAAATAGGTTGTACAAGCCATTGTTCCTTATGAGAAACAAGTTTGATGACGTTTTGGACATCAAAGGAAATCAAATTACTGTCTTTGAATCTAACAAATAGAGGTTTTGGCTTGGTTTTTTATAAAAACTTTTCAATTTTTTTTTGAATTTTCGCGGTAGGTTTTTGTTTACGAATTTGGCATGCACTCTAGCGGCAATTTTCAAAAGTACGTAAGATCCGTTTACACGATCAACAAAACGCTGCATTTTTGATAAGAAACAGCTGATTTCAAATGATAAACAAAAATTTCAACTTTTACCATTTTTGCTAGAAAGTTGAAATTCAGCCACTTTATTTTTCCAATTTCTTATTTCTGTGAAAATTTGTCAAAGAAAAAGGAAATCCCACCAGTTTTACCGTTGAAATTCAGCCACTTTATTTTTCCAATTTCTTATTTCTGTGAAAATTTGTCAAAGAAAAAGGAAATCCCACAGTTTTACCTTGTTCCCAAGTGGCAATACTACACTGAACGTTAGCATTGATAGACTTTCTTCTAAAATTCAAAATCAACTGTGTAATTCCATTTTATGTTCAGCCACTTTATTTTTCCAATTTCTTATTTCTGTGAAAATTTTGTCAAAGAAAAAGGAAATCCCACAGTTTTACCTCGTTCCCAAGAGGCAATACTACACTGAACGTTAGCATTGATAGACTTTCTTCTAAAATTCAAAATCAACTGTGTAATTCCATTTTATGTCACATAAGTAAGTATCTTGAATAGATAAGCAGAAGAAAAGATGAAAGGTCTTCTTAGGCTAAAAACAGAGTGGAGTAGAGAGAAAAGAGCATCGAGCTCTTTGTTCTGAGGTGCTCTTTGCACTTAGGTCCATGTGAGGCCTGTTCTTCTTTCCTACACCTCATTGATGGTGTCACCCAACGTTCACTCTGCAAGAGGAGTGGGGGTAAAAATTGTGGAAACAAACATGACATCTAGCAGAAAAATTATAAAACAATTCTGTACTTGATGCTAATCAAGAGTCGCTTCCAGACTTTAGGATGCTGCATTCACTCGAAGAGATACGCCAGGAGGGGAAGTGAAATGAAAAATATGTATCCAGTTCACATTGGGTTCTAAACACTCACAGTACCTTAAAACAAAAAACAAAAAAAAAAAAAAAAAAAAAAAAAAAAAAAAAAAACAAAAAAAAATCAGTACTTCAGTACCTTGAGGTCAAACTTCATTACTTTTCTCAACTGTACTGCATTGATAACCCATTAAAATTCAAAATTTGCCTTTGTCTGCCATTACACTATTTTTTCTTGCATACCCCCAGAATGTCTCTCACGTACCCCCTGTCAGGAACCACTGCTCAATGCTTGACAAGAGTCTACATGCTAAGCTCTTTGCTTCACTCTGTTTTGAGCCTCAATTATTTAGTACAACATTCCAAATACGGCCTGGACCTTGTTTCAGAAGAACACTCACTTTACATTTCATTTTACTCTTTGAGCCTCAATTATTTACTTAGTACAACATTCCAAATACGGCCTGGACCTTGTTTCAGAAGAACACTCACTTTACATTTCATTTTACTCCCAAAAAAGTTAGGTAATAGAGAAGAAAAACCTTAGATAACATTGTTACCTCCAAATATATTTTGCTGTCTCCACAGATTATGCACATTACTTAATTATTTAGTACAACATTCCAAATACGGCCTGGACCTTGTTTCAGAAGAACACTCACTTTACATTTTCATTTTACTCTCAAAAAAGTTAGGTAATAGAGAAGAAAAACCTTAGATAACATTGTTACCTCCAAATATATTTTGCTGTCTCCACAGATTATGCACATTCAGAAAATTATTGAACATGTGTTTGGCAATGAATTCCTGCAAGATTTGAAGTCTGATGTCCAATCCAAGAATCCTGATGAAATAGTAGGAGAGGAGTAAGTATTGTGTAAATAGGAAACTACCCTATAACTGTGCTACATTTTACTAAAAGCTGGGCATCACTTCAAACTCTTGATGTTCACACACTAGGTACATTTGATTGATACTATTAGGAGTACTGCAAAGACCTGAAAAGAACACATGGGGTGTAAGGGGCCCTGGGTATCTAGGGGCCCTTGAATGTAGTAAAATTCTAAAAATATTTTTGTTCACTCGCATTTTCCTCTCAAAAAAGTTATGTACCTACCTAATAGAGAAGAAAACCCTTAGATGACATTGTTACCTACTTCCAAAATCTGATTGTTATTGTGTCATCTCAACAGATTATGCACATTCAGAAAATTATTGAACATGTGTTTGGCAATGAATTCCTGCAAGATTTGAAGTCTGATGTCCAATCCAAGAATCCTGATGAAATAGTAGGAGAGGAGTAAGTATTGTGCAAATAGGAAAATACCCTATAAACAAAAACATGCTACCAGGGCTGTTAACTAACAGGCTGTTAGGGGATAAAAAAAGGTTTTGGTGAAACTCACCCTACAAGGCACTCACCTGGTAAATAGGAGGGTGTGGGTTCAATCCCAGCCGAGGTATGAAATTTTATCCTCAATTTAATTTGAGAATTTGACCACAGTAATAGTAGTAGCCTACTGCTGGAGTAAACGGACTTTTCAGTCCTATGTGAGCAGTATAAATAAGCACTATTATTACATTTTACCACATGATGGGCATCACTTCAAACTTGTGATTTTCACACACCAGGTACACTTGTTTGATAACTTTAGGAGCACTGCAAAGGCCTGAAAAGAACACATGTGTTGTAAGGGGCCCTGAGTATCTAGGGGCTGTAATATGTGAAATACTAAAAATATTTTTAGTTTAATATTCTGTTCACTCCAGCATTTATATTTTATTCTCAAAAATAACCTGAGTGCCAAGTTCCAGTAAGCAAGTACACCTGTGTATCTTTACACAATCCAATTCAGCAGGTTTTTCTTATCTTCATAGACCAGGTTTCTCTGAAAATACACTTATTGTGTGATCATTTTGATTCTAGATGGAATTATACCATTGAAGATGTCAAGTTTACTGTCAACAGTCTGCTCAACAAAATCAATCCCAAACAATCCAATCAAGATGGCCGAATTGGTCCGGCCGAGACTGTGTTTGATACTGAAACAAAGAACAGGCACATTACATTCTCTGCAGATAAGTTAACAGCCACCTGTACTCTTCCAAAAGGCTCGGGAACTGCCAAGGCTAATACAGCTCTGTACAAGGGTAGGTATCTGAGGAACATTGGCTTAATTAAGTTTGAAAAGAAACCTATATTTTGTGGTACAATATGAAAAAAAGGGAGAGGGGAGTTCTGTTATTGACCTAGTGTAGTGCAGACAAAATTCAGTCTAATAGGTACAATATTAGTGTGGCAATAGAGGAAGAAGATTGATGACAAGTATTTACACTTAACACAGTTAAAAATCCTAAAATTAATATTTTTGCAGGCAAGTGGCAGTATGAAGTACAGCTGGGCACATGTGGTATTATGCAAGTGGGATGGTGTACTGTACTGTGCAAATTTATGGCAGAGATGGGAGTGGGTGACACAACTCATTCCTATGCCTATGATGGGCAGCGGAAGAAAAAGTGGAATGTAGCAGCTCAGAACTATGGTGAAACCTGGTTTGCAGGAGACATCATTGGTACAGTCATAGATTTGAATGAGGGCACCATTGAGTTTTACAGGTTTGTCTTTTACCCCGTTTAATAGTCCTAATGCCTATTGTATATTTTTTTTCTTCTTCTTTTTTCCCCAAGAGGTTCAACAGAGGGCTACTGTAACAATGTCGGTCTTATCATCCCGAAATCATAAGAAGAACCAGTTTAATAGTCCTAATGCCTATTGTATATTTTTTTTTCTTCTTCTTTTTTCCCCAAGAGGTTCAACAGAGGGCTACTGTAACAATGTCGGTCTTATCATCCCGAAATCATAAGAAGAAGGAGCACAGGATAGGAAAGAAATCAATCCGCTCTGAAAACAAATGCTATCTGTTTGAGATAAAGGTCTCACCGGGAGGGAATCATGCCCGCGACCTATAAGGTAGGCACTCTAACCTCCAAGCTAACTAGGTGGACTTTCCTTTCTTACTATCTTTTATCTGATGGAAATGTTTTTCTCACCGGGAGGGAATCATACCCGCGACCTATAAGGTAGGCACTCTAACCTCCAAGCTAACTAGGTGGACTTTCCTTTCTTACTATCTTTTATCTGACGGAAATGTTTATTTGAAAAGAAACCTATATTTTGTGGTTCCTACAATATGAAAAAAGGGGAGAGGGGAGTTCTGTTATTGACCTAGTGTAGTGCAGACAAAATTCAGTCTAATAGGTACAATATTAGTGTTATTTGAAAAGAAACCTATATTTTGTGGTTCCTACAATATGAAAAAAGGGGAGGGGGGAGTTCTGTTATTGACCTAGTGTAGTGCAGACAGAATTCAGTCTAATAGGTATAATATTACTGTGGCAATAGAGGAAGAAGATTGATGACAAGTATTTACACTTAACACAGTTAAAAATCCTAAAATTAATATTTTTGCAGGCAAGTGGCTGATGACAAGTATTTACACTTAACACAGTTAAAAATCCTAAAATTAATATTTTTGCAGGCAAGTGGCAGTATGAAGTACAGCTGGGCACATGTGGTATTATGCAAGTGGGATGGTGTACTGTACTGTGCAAATTTATGGCAGAGATGGGAGTGGGTGACACAACTCATTCCTATGCCTATGATGGGCAGCGGAAGAAAAAGTGGAATGTAGCAGCTCAGAACTATGGTGAAACCTGGTTTGCAGGAGACATCATTGGTACAGTCATAGATTTGAATGAGGGCACCATTGAGTTTTACAGGTTTGTCTTTTACCCCGTTTAATAGTCCTAATGCCTATTGTATATTTTTTTTCTTCTTCTTTTTTCCCCAAGAGGTTCAACAGAGGGCTACTGTAACAATGTCGGTCTTATCATCCCGAAATCATAAGAAGAAGGAGCACAGGATAGGAAAGAAATCAATCCGCTCTGAAAACAAATGCTATCTGTTTGAGATAAAGTTCTCACCGGGAGGGAATCATACCCGCGACCTATAAGGTAGGCACTCTAACCTCCAAGCTAACTAGGTGGACTTTCCTTTCTTACTATCTTTTATCTGACGGAAATGTTTTTATCTGTTTTTAGAAATGGCTTTTCCATGGGGATCGCGTTTGAGAAAATTCAAACTGGCCCGGGTATGGCCTATTTTCCGGCCGTCAGTTTGTCCAGCGGAGAAAGTGTGGTGGCCAATTTCGGAGGCTCCCCCTTCAAATACCCTTTGTCGGGATACGAACCCATTCAACTGGCACCCCTCAAGGAATCAATCAAAGCCAATATTGTGCTGGATTGGGTGAGAAATCTGCTCACGTTGGAGGAAATGAAACCGGAGGTAATTCAAAAAATCAAATCAATCTCTCAAATCTCAAATTCTTTGTGGTAAAGCAGAGCTTTTTCGCAACTTTTGTGAATATCACAACATTACTAAGTGCCTCCTTTCCAATCAATTTCCATATTTCAATAATCTT
>NW_007378205.1:101914-115716 GCF_000475195.1 Diaphorina citri
TGTGTTTTTTTTTTTTTTTTTTTTTTTTTTTTTTTTTGTCGGTATGGAAAGCAAGCGAATTACTACTGGATCCATTCAACCATGGAGGTAGCTCTGATAAATTAATATAAATTGATAATACAATATTATTTTATTTTGAAGGAAAATGTGTCCTAATGGGCAACTCCCGACTTTTTTTCTCTCCGGAAAGCGCTGTAACTCTATCTGGTAGGTCATTCGCACCGACTCCTCAGGTGGATTAGGTCATGTTGTACAACTTGATGGCTTTGAGATAGCTGAACTCCCGACATATGCCTTTAACTATAAATGATTTTTTTTTTTTCAGATGCTACCAGGGACGTCGGCACTCAACCCGAGACAGCAACCGAAGACATGTCCGTAACAGGCGCGGTCTACTTTGGCGAAACCAGAAATCCAAATCACTTTGGTACACTGCAAAAAAATCGGTATAGGTACTAAAATAATAATAAAAAAGAAGATCCTGCAATCCTTGCATCTGCAAAGCAGTGCTTCTTTCTTATAAATTCTTTGGAACCCCTGGGTACGTATTCATTCAAGGAGTTTGCTTTTAAAAAGAAATACCCAAGTAAGTAGGTATTTTTAGTAGGTGATGCTCATTTATCATTTCCTCTTCATGCCGCCTTTGAAGATTATTAAATACCATTCAAGCAGGAGCGCCTGGAAGACATTTTATTTTAAATGTCAGTAAAGTGAAGTATGGGGGCATAGGGATGGAATATGATGGAGAGGTTTCATAAATCGACCCGTAGATTAAGCGGAACGATTTCGGTTATGTCATGCAGGTGGAAGAGATTGCTCAAAGTCTGGACGTGGTGTGTCAATGTTTGGACTCTACATATCGTCGCATTACTTACAATGTGGAAGTGAAGTATGTTATTCCATCAAGGTGTGTCTACACATAGTCGACCGACGTCGTTCCACAAAAAATTTACATCGATCGACGGCCGTCGACTATGTGTGGACGCACCTTTATACTCACAATAAATTGTCTCGTCATGCAGGTGGAAGAGATTGCTCAAAGTCTGGACGTGGTGTGTCAATGTTTGGACTCTACATATCGTCGCATTACTTACAATGTGGACTACCCTCATCAGAGGGAAACCCTGTGTGTTCTGCATACCTTGGTGAAACATCCGCGCACCCGGAGACATCTAATCAGTCGGGTCTTCTTTCAGACTATCATGTAAGTAAAAAAAAAGTAGACGTGTGTTTCATCGCTGTTTTTATTTCGTAGCAATGAAAGAACTGCTCTATTAGACCCTACGAGACTGACTTTTTTTTTCTCTCAAATTTTATTTAAATTGGTGTAACCGTTGTGTGAAATAGACTTACAAATACCTAGACAGACTCAGGTTCGGTTTATCAATAACATTAACAGCCTGATTAATGCAATTGATAAAGCGAACCTAAAGGAAAAGCTTGGGGGTGGCACGCCTGCCTTGAAAGCACCAGTTCGGGGGTTTTATTCCCGCCCGGGGCGAATTTTATGCTGAACAGAGAAGGTTTGTTCTCGAAAAGGTTGGGTTCCTCCTATCCTGTCCTTTCTTTGATTTCTGGCCGATAAGACCTCCATTGTTACAGCTTCATCTATGAAACTTCTTAAAAAAAAAAAAAAAAAAAAAAAAATGGGCAGCTTAAATAAAATGGGAAACTCCCCTTCTTCTTCAAAAATGCCTTCCGCTACACACACTCTCCCCACCTGTCCAAATTTGGACCGGATCTAGTGTTGACCGATACGAACTTGATTTGTCAGCGAAACAACCCTTGTCCTTCCACTGTGTATCAGAAGAAAATACAGCGACTATTGCTGCAGGTAAATGTTTGCCCTAGTCAAGTGAAGACAAAGTATTCTAATTCATTCTCCAATTATAATGCTACTTGGCAAAGTATTCCGTTTGGAAAATATTGTTAAATGTTTATCTTTCAATAATTAATATACCATACCTACCGACTTTGTTTATCCTTCTTGAATAGGACTTTTGTGGTGAGCTAAGGTGTCACAATGGTACATTAATATTTCCTAATTATAAGAACGTTCCGATGCCAGCCTAGTTAGCTTGGTTGGTAGCGCGTCTGCCTTGTAAGCGCTAGAACACGGGTTCGATTTTATCCTGAACGAATAATCTTCTTTCTCAGAACGGCTGGCTTTCTCCTATCCATCCTGTCTTCCTTCTCTCTTCGATTTTGGGACGATAAGACCCTCTATCAAATCTCTTAAAAAAAAAGAAAAATCGTCGGGTTCAAATTTAAATCTCACTTCTTTCTTTCATTTGGTTATCCTCAGGAGTCCAATCAAGAGTCGGCGTCAGCGTTTCTCAACTCTCTTCTCAATCAGCTCAACTGGGCCTTTTCGATTTTCAAGGTAAATTCCTAGATTGATATCTTAATTCCCAGGTTTTTAAGCTAAAGCCCTATATTCTGATCCCTTAATTCCCAGATTTTTAAGATAAATCCCTAGATTGTGATCTCTAAATTCTTAGATTGTTGAGCTACATTCTTAGAACCTTTAAGCTAATGCCTGGAGTTTCAGAATAGAGTGTGCCTGCAATGGAGTATTTTGTTTAGCTCATGCAAGAGAAATGCTAAAGTAAAGGGATATTTTCAGTACTTTCCAGGCAGGATAATATAGGTACCTAGCTGGTTTTTTTTCTATTCTATTGGTCCTTTGAGTTGAAACTAATGGTTCGACTTTTGCTTTAATTGTTGTTGTTGTAGTAGCCAAAGTCCCATCAGGTTCTTCCATCCCCATCTGTTACTGGTAGGCCCAGGTGTTCAGCCACTTCAATAATCTCTCAAATCTCAAATTCTTTGTGGTAAAGCAGAGCTTTTTCGCAACTTTTGTGTATATCACAACATTACTAAGTACCTCCTTTCCAATCAATTTCCATATTTCAATAATCTTTTTACACTGGTAATGCCGCCACTGGTCGCTACTCGATTAAAAGCTACTCAACTGTCCTCACGAGGCTGAGTGCACCCCGAACTCCAAGCACAGAGCCGAAAAAAACCTCGGTTCCGCCGGAAATCGAACCCCGGCCTCCTGCGTGCAAGCCTAGTGTGATACCCACTCGGCCACGGAAGTTGCTAACCGGAGGTAATTCATTGTGCTGAGTTTTCAAATTAAATTGATCCCAAGGGCAAGGTAAACTAGACCCTTGAAAAATACCACATATCTATTGGTGTCATTTGTGTTGGTTTAGAGGGGCAATTGAAGAAAAGAGGGAAGATTGGGAAGATTGTGCAACACCCAACACAGAAGATTTTTCTTCTGATTATCTGTTTTTTTCCCCCCTCGATTGTCTCTCTAAGTGTGAGGTGTGTAGTCCACAGTCCACTGTGTGCTGTGTGTAGCCTACACACCTCACTCCTCACTCTGTAGCTCACTCAAGTGGCACCTAAGTATATCCTAATATTGGTTCAGTTTCAGACATCAAGTCACAGTAAAGTGAGTGAGAAAGCTCTCCTGTACTTGTTCGTCAGTCTCTTGTTTCGAGTCCTGTGTCCCCTGTTGAACGAAACCTATGTGATAGAAGCCTGTCTACTTCCGTTCCTGAAGAGGCTCATCTTTGCCCAGGATAAGCAACGCAAGTTTGCCTCCATCAAATTTGAGGTGCCCAGTGTGAACTTGTTCCTGGATTTTGCCTGGATGTTCCTGGAGGTAAGTGACGCCAAAGTATCGAGAGGGAAATCCAAATCACTTTGGTACACTGCAAAAAAATCGGTATAGGTACTAAAATAAAAAATAAAAAAAAAGATCCTGCCATCTTGCATCTGCAAAGGAGTGGTTCTTTCTTATAAATTCTATGGAATCCTGGGTACGTATTCATTCAAGGAGTTTGCTTTTAAAAAGAAATACCCAAGTAGGTATTTTTAGTAGGTGATGCTCATTTATCATTTCCTCTTCATGCCGCCTTTGAAGATTATCCAATACCATTCAAGCGGGAGAGACTGGAAGCCATTTTATTTTAAATGTCAGTAAAGTGAAGTATGGGGGCATAGGGATAGAAATGGAGAGGTTTCAGAAATCGAGGAGAATATGATGGAGAGGTTTCATAAATCGAGGAGAATATGATGGAGAGGTTTCATAAATCGAGGAGAATATGATGGAGATCAATACCATTCAAGCGGGAGAGCCTGGAAGCCATTTTATTTTGTAAATGTCAGTAAAGTATGGGGCATAGGGATAGAATATGATGGAGAGGTTTCATAAATCGACCCGTAGATTAAGCGGAACGATTTCGGTTATGTATGTAAAGTGAAGTATGTTATTCCATCAAGGTGTGTCCACACATGGTCGACCGGCCGTCGACCGACGTCGTTCCACAATAAAAAGCGGAACGATTTCGGTTATGTATGTAAAGTGAAGTATGTTATTCCATCAAGGTGTGTCCACACATAGTCGACCGGCCGTTGACCGACGTCGTTCCACAATAAATTCACATCGATCGACGGCCGTCGACTATGTGTGGACACACCTTTATACTCACAATAAATTGTCTCGTCATGCAGGTGGAAGAGATTGCTCAAAGTCTGGACGTGGTGTGTCAATGTTTGGACTCTTGGTTGACCCGTCCTTTGTTCGGGATCAGCGTGGCATAAGAGTCATAACTTTGATGAGGTCCTGCTATTTTGAATCGGGATGGAATATGACAAATAGCCTATGTCACCCTCAGTACTCTTCTCAACAACCACAAAAAATTTCATCAAAATCGGTCAAGCCGTTTTTTCGTGAGAAGAGGACAACAAAAGGCCCATCAGAGTAACAGCGCCGTAACAGACAGACATATACATGTACATGTATCTGTGTATGCAATAGGCAACAATTTAGTTGAATTTCGCGTTATTTTCACAGTATAACTTCTCGCTGTTTCTTATTTTCAAAAAATGTTATATCTTTTTCTACGTTTCCATTGAAAATTAAACAGGTTCTCTAATTTTATTTATTAAGATTAGTCTTATCAAGAACCCGTTTCCCGTTTAAATGTTCTGGACTGGAGTATTTACCTACTTAAGTGATAAATTCTAAATTCTAGGAATCTAGGTACATACCTACCTAATGTGGGGGGGGGGGGTTTACTACAAAATGTAGGTAAGTACTATTAAAATGTAGGTAAGTACCTACCTAGTATACCTACCTAGATATATTCTTACCTATCAGCTAGATTTCGGTGTGTCATCATCATTATTTAAGTATTTTGTGTAGGTAATATCTAGGTATTTTTCCCCAAAGGGTAGATAGAAAGAGAACAGTAAGGTGTTAGGTAAGGTCTTATCGTCCCCCTAGCAAAGAGAGAAGGACGATTAGGATAAGAGAAATTCAGCCGTTCAGAGAAAGAGCCTTATTTGTTCAAGAAAGCTTGACCCGGGCGGGAATCGAAACCACGACCCAGCGCTTACAAGGCAGAGGCGCTTCTCTCCAAGCTATAACTACCTAGGTTGACCAAAGTGATATCGTTGGGTAAGTATAAATTACCTAGACTACCCTACCTAGGTGCCTAACATACATAAATATATGTATGTATGTATGTAGGTAAGTCAGCCTAGTTAGCTTAGTTGGTAGCGCGTCTGCCTTGTAAGCGCTAGGTCGCGGGTTCGATTCCCGCCCGGGGCGGATTTTATCCTGATGGGATAATGTTCGTTCTCGGAACGGCTGGCTTTCTCCTCCTGGCTTCCTTCTCTCTTCGATTTCGGGACGATAAGACCATAGCAGTTACAGTTCCCTCTGTCAAACCTCTTTAAAATGGTTCGATTCCCGCCCGGGGCGGATTTTATCCTGATGGGATAATGTTCGTTCTCGGAACGGCTGGCTTTCTCCTATCCCTCTCTTCCTTCTCTGATTTTGGGACGATAAGACCATAGCAGTTACAGTTCCCTCTGTCAAACCTCTTAACAAAAAAATACATGTGTTTTTTTTTTTTATCCTGATGGGATAATGTTCGTTCTCGGAACGGCTGGCTTTCTCCTATCCTGTCTTCCTTCTCTCTTCGATTTCGCCATAGCAGTTACAGTTCCCTCTGTCAAACCTCTTTTAAAAAAGAATTATATATATGTAGGATGTAGGTAGTATTAAAATTTGATCGATGATTTTATAAGCTCCAGAAAATTTCAAGATAGCGACTTTTAAAACTTAGGTAGATAATACTATATACCTACCTAAAGTATATACCTATTTATTTGAAGCTTACCTAGGCACCTGTATTTTAGTTTGTATTCTCACAGATAGAGAAGAGTAGGTAGGTATCTCAAAACAACAATCACCTACCAAGGTATGTAGGTACCTATATTTCACTCCATTTCGTACTACTCATCAGTAATTGCTTTCTTATCACAAAGATAGGTAAATATGATAATAGGTATACCTAGATACAGAGAGGGAATACGGTGAGTGTAATGGGGTCGTGTTGTGCTGTGAGGTTTTGACAATATGCCGATTTTGAAAGATAAAATTTTTCAAGTGAGTAATATAGAAGTATAAAAAGTCAGTTTGTAATAGTTTGTATGGAACAGTGTTCTAAGCGCGGTTAGTAGAGAATAAAGCTTGAAAATCGGATTTTTGATTTTATTTTTATTAGGAGATAAAGTAGGTATAGCTACGTACCTACAGACCTACACCTATTCTTTCGCGCTCTACAAACAATAAGTCGTAGGTAATGAAATTAATTAAATAAAACATCTTCGAATAAATTACCCGCGGATTTAAACGCTTCGGTAGAAAAAACCCGTATTTTTTCCCGCCCGCCCTAATTTTTCCCACAAAATGGCAAGTTTAGACCTTGGATTGTGGATGTTTTTCTACCACGTGCTCGTAATGTGTGCAGTTGTTTGTACAAGCCAATCGAAACCTTCAAACTCGACGTCTGTTGATTATGAACGCCTAGCAGAAGCTGTCAACACGGCTAATTCCACTTGGGTGGTGAGTATTTTTTTGGTAGATATACCTACTTACCTACCCACTTACATACTTTCCGGCATGGCACCTATCTCATGGAGTTGGAAACTGTTGGGAGTATTTTTCGGGGCTCCTTTTTTTTAATGAGTGTTTCACCACCGTTTTTATTTCGATGAAACAACTGCTACATTGGACGCTTGTGGTCTGTGTCGTAGCATGCCCATCCCGTAGTATGCCTCTCATCAGATGGGCGAGAAGAGACACAATACTTCCCATTTAGGTGCTGGCTCAACACGAGAACACCAGAAAGTAACCCGTTGAAATATTTGCAATCGAAAAACGAGTACAAATTTTTGTCGATGGTGGGATTCGAACCCGACCTTCTGCATGCAAGCAAGCGCATTAACACTAGACCAACCGTGTCTGACTTGTAATTCTTCTCCATTTCAGGTTTGAGCCGAAGAAGGGGTTCTTCTGTCAAGTGCTGAACCCCGTTCAAATTAAATTGATCCCAAGGGCAAGGTAATACCTAGACCCTTGACAAATGGAGTGTGCCTGAAGAAATGTGATGTGTTCCAATCCACTCGACCCCATCAATCTTCCATGGGTACAGATAATTTTGCGTATTTATTGCAGAGAATTTTGAAAGTGAAAATATTGTGTCTGTGTAGACTTGTAGAGCATTTTTTTTTTTCTGTAAATTTAGTTAATTGGCTAACTTTTCAATTTTTTAGTCTGACGTTTTTAGAGAGGAAGTGGCTATCCTGTCAGACAAATAGACAAATAAATCCCAACTCTTATGTCTCTTATTGGCTGACAAAGTAAACTTTTCCTAACCTTGGATTTAGGGCTCGCCCACCTATCAGATCTTGGATATTTCGCGTTCCTTTTATCTCGATCGATCATAATAATAATAATAATAATAATAATAATAATAATAATAATAATAATAATAATAATAATAATAATAATAAAAATAAAGATGAGTGGTCCAGAATTGCTTTTATTTCGCTGCAATGAAACTGCCCACCCCGCAGTATGTCAATCACAGTCATCATCTACTATTACGTCACGTGACGTGAGGATAGTGTGACTGTCCTGAACAAGATCACCTACAATATTATGGGAAAACTTTGAACTACATCTTTCTGATTCCCCATGACTTCATGTGACGTGACGTGATCGTGATATTTACTGCAGTGTGTTTCTACCTTAAGTGGTTCTCGAGAAACCCACCCCTCGTAAACCTAATACCTATTGTTTATTTATTTCTATTATAATTATTATTATTTTGTGAATAAAAATTAAAATGTGTAAATAAATAACTAAAATGTGTGCTCTTTTTTTTACCAAAAATTTCTTCATCAGCCGGGATTCGAACCCCGGCCTTTGGGTCAGTAACCCATGCTTTCTGTATAAAAGAGATAATTTATATATTATCTGCATATAGAATCTGCATAGAAAGTGCATAGAAAATGCAAAGCAAGTGAATAAAATCTGCATAGTAAGTTAGATTCACTTCTGTTTGAAAGTGAGTAAAAAGTGCTTAAAAACTGCATAGAAAATGCAAAGCAAGTGAATAAAATCTGCATAGTAAGTTAGATTCACTTCTGTTTGAAAGTGAGTAAAAGTGCTTAAAAACTGCATAGAAAATGCAAAGTACCTACCTAATGAATAAAATCTGCATAGTAAGTTAGATTCACTTCTGCTTAGAATGTGAGTAAAAAGTGCTTAGCAACTGCATAAAAACTACATAGAATGTGAAATAATTACTGCTTCGTATGTATCAAAAAGCGGACATAACTCGCGATACTATATGTACCTACATACATTGTGTAAAATTATGAGATTTTATTTCGGCTTGTATATACATTTTATGCAGTTCCTAGCACTTTTTTGTTATGTGGGTATATTAGGAACAAAAGAAAGATGGTTTTTAAAGTTACATTAAATAAACCATCCTCATTATAATAACTCACGATCATCTCAAACCTTGTCCTCAGGCGGATCCGGACATTCTCAAATCATCTCCCTCCTTCCTTTCCTCCCTCAAGTTCGGCCTCTCCCTCACTCCACAATCCCAGGAACCGAACCCCGACCTTCAGCTTGGGAGCGAGCATTTCGGAGACTACCAGTCCAATACAGAGCTCCCTGAAGAATTTGATTTGAGGAAACAGTATCCGAATTGTACGAATATTGGCCATGTTCAGCTTCAGTCCAATTGCGGCTCTTGCTGGGTAAGATTGGACTCGTGTGGTCTGTGTGGTAACAAACCCATTTTTTTAAAGAGTTTTTTTTTTTAGAGGGAATTGTTACAAATTCTAAGGTCGAAATCGAAGAGAGGAGGAAGAAGACAGGATAGGAGAAAAACAGTCGTTCTGAGAACGAACGTACATTATCCGTTCAGGATAAAATCCGCCCCGCAGCCCAGCGCTAATACGAAACTATGACTAGGCTGTTTCCTAAAGGAAAACACTTTCAACTTTCAATACGTTTTCTTCCATAATTTGTATGGTTTTTCCTCTACAACTAAATGAAAACGGTTAATACTTTCTCTGTAGCGTACTTATACATAATTATCTCTAGTAGCGTTGAAAAGAAGAACACCAGTAACTTACCTATATACTCTTCACAGTTGGAAGAGTATAAGTTACTGGTGTTCTTCGCTTCAAGATGAATCTTCACAAAGTCACGTCAGAATCTAGTAGTATTGTCAAACTTTCTTGACTTGGCGGGGCGGAGCGCTGCCGCGCTCCTTAACACACCTACTTTGTGGTCCAACTAATTACATTCTATTTCCCAGGCTGTAGCCACGGCCGGTGCGCTATCAGACCGCATGTGTATCGCCACTCAGGGCCGGCTGAACCACGCCCTCTCATCCGACCATCTACTCACCTGCTGTTCCGTCCTTTAGCCTTAAGAAATGATGGTATATTTAGGCTAATGAAATTGAGAAATCACATTGAAATACGCCTACTTTGTGCTCCAATTAGGGGAACACAGGGCAAAACGGTACCCCTAATCCCATTCTATTTCCTAGGCTGTTCTCTAACTAATTCGGCTCTATTTCCCACAGGCTATAGCCACCACCGCTGCCCTGTCGGACCGCATGTGTATCGCCACTCAGGGCCGGCTTGACCACACCCTCTCATCTGACCATCTACTCACCTGCTGTGCCGCCTGTACTGGGGGTGATGTGTGTGAAGGTGGCAATCCGATGAGAGCCTGGTATTATATGCTCGAAAATGGTGTACCCACTGGCGGAGACTATGGGTCTTGTCAGGTGAGCCTTGGTTTTATTATTATTATTATTATTGCATTAGGTGTTTTTTGTTATTTAAAAAAGGTCCCAGAACCCCCACCCACCTTAAAAAAGGTATTAGAAGCCACGTCAATTAAAAAGAAAGCATCTTTTTGCGGTTAAACTATCTAATATACATATAAAAATGAATGTGTGTGTGTGTGTGTGTGTGTGTGTGTGTGTGTGTGTGTGTGTGTGTGTGTGTGTGTGTGTGTGTGTGTGTGTGTGTTCAAACTTTATGCCTGGCCAAACTGCTCATCCGATTGCTATGAAACTTTGTCAACTTATTGCTGGCACTCCCGTGAAGGTTATAGGCTATTTTCCGGTTCGTTTTTGTTAAACTACGCCGAGCAAGACCACTAATGGATCAGTGACATGAACGGCCATGCCTTAAGGATTTACTAGCAGAAATCCGGAGCGAAGCGACGGGTTTCGGCTAGTAATAAATAATAACACTGATGGTCACTGCTCATTTGTGACACTTTTTGTATTAATTTTCCATTAACGAGTTTGATAGAGGGAACTGTAACTGCTAAGTTCTTGTTCTCCCGAAAGTGAAGAGAGAAGGAAGACAGAATAGGAGTGAGCCAACCGTTACGCGAACGAACCTTGTGTGTTTAAGATGAAATCCGCCCCGGCCAAATTCGAACCCACGGCCTAGCTTCTACAAGGCAGGCGCGTAACCCTCCAATTTAAATTTAATCGAAATACAGAGTGTTCAAAAAGTCCCGAAACATTATTATCATTAAATTAATTTCTTCGTCTTCTACCCTCACTCAAATTTGTCTGTTTTTCCATTACAGGGTTGTAAACCTTACCGCATCCCACCCTGTAGTTACCCTGGCTATCCACCGTGTGCGGATCTTACCAAACCGTCCATCCCCCTGAAATGTACGGGAGAACAATGTAGCAACCCTTATTTCCGTACTCCTTATGATGACAACCTTTTCTTTGGTAAGAGAATAACTTGGTGGTTTGATAGAGGCCACCTAGTCACAAGTGGGAACGGGCTTTTACTCGTTACAGTTCCCTCTATCAAACCTCAGTCTAGCTAGGGGACGTTAAACAGAGAGTACACTAGCGTCTGGCTGAGGAACTATAAACAGAGGAGAACAGCCAACCCTAACCAGCCTAGCTAGCTGATCGTTTCAAAGGGTTCTCTCTGCTTGAAAAGAACAAGCACAAGTCCTCACGATGGTTGACTGCGGTTCAGGACGAGCCAATTAAACAAAGCTAGACACCATCAACCCGGTGTATAGCAGAAAAAAAAAAGATATCCTTTCTTAATTCTGCCATCATCATTTGGCTATAGCTGAAACCGCTACAACTACAACACAACATAGAGGCCACCTGAACACCCAAAGAAAATATGCTTAGCTACTTCTGACCTCGATTTAGCTCATCTTTTTTTTTTTTTTTTTTTTTTTTTTTTTTTTTTTTTTTTTTAGGGTGTTTTTTTTTTTTTTTTTTTTTTTTTTTTTTTTTTTTTTTTTTCAAGAGGTTTGATAGAGGGAACTGTAACTGCTAAGGCCTTATCGTCCCCAAATTGAAGAGAGAAGGAATACATAGGCGAGAAAGTCAGCCTTTTCGAGAACGAACATTATCCGTTCAGGATGAAATCCGCCCTGGGCGGGAATCGAACCCGCGGCCTAGCGCTTACAAGGTAGACGCGCTACCAACCAAGCTAATTAGGCTGGCCATCATTATGAACTGTATAAGCATTTCCTACGCCTGACCAAGTCCGCCTGTCAAGTCTATCAGATAGTGTGTGTGTGTGTGTGTGTGTGTGTGTGTGTGTGTGTGTGTGTGTGTGTGTGTGTGTGTGTGTGTGTGTGTGTGTGTGCTCGTCAGGTATCAGGTAGACCTGACATGCGGACCTGTTCTGCCGTACCTGTCAGGTCTACCTGATAGTGAGTAGCTTAGTGGTTTGATATCGTCCATTCTTCCCTTTTCTCTCTCAGTTGACTTTGCCTTCACACTCAACTGATAGTGAGTAGCTTAGTGGTTTGATATCGTCCATTCTTCCCTTTTCTCTCTCAGTTGACTTTGCCTTCACACTCAATGTACATCGACGTAAAGGTATGAACTCCACTACATGGGCCCAGCTTCAAGGGAATTTAATGCAGCTTGAAATTTTCCACTTTGGAAGCATAGTAGCGGCCATTGAGGCTCACCAAGACTTGATAATCTACAAGAAAGGTGAGTTCAGATTATGATGCTCTAAAAAAAAAAAAAAAAAAAAAAAAAAAAGGGAAAGACCAGAAGAGTTGAATAAATCTGGGATTTTTTTTAATGCTGGAGAATTTTAATTTTTTAATCAGGGTTTTTTGCTAGATTGGTAGCACCTCTGCCTTGTAGATAGATTTGAAAAATACCTGTGAATTTTGTACCCTGACGTCACGACATACACTCCCGTACGCGATAACGTCAACGTCTCCAAACAAGCTCGCTTACAGGCAACGCAACACTCTAGGTAATGTGTTTGTGCGCATGCGGTTCTGCGCAATTCTTATAATCTGACGTAACAACTCTTTGAACTTTCATGAGAACAGCAAATAAAAATTGAATTTTCGACCTTTGGATTTTTTTCTTTTTTCACCTCAGATTTGGATTTTTCACAACTTTTTAATGTGGGAATCGACCTTTTATTCATAATTTTTACCCTAATGCAACAGTTCTATTTATTCTATAAAAAATAAATGAACTATACCTACAACATTGAACTTATATAACTGCCTTCCTCCCTCTCCCACAGGGGTGTATCAGCACACAGTGGGGGAGATGTCTGGGGGGCACGCGGTCAAAATCATCGGCTGGGGTGTTGAGGACGGGGTCAAATACTGGCTATGCGTCAATTCGTGGGGTGAACTCTGGGGGGACGGCGGGCTGTTCAAAATACGCCGCGGGACTGATGAGTCCAGAATCGAATCCTTCCAGGTGTCCGCGGGACGGGTCGATAGAGATCGAAGGTAAGATTTTTCTTAAAGATTTGTTGTTGTTGCTGTAGGGGCTTTAGCTTTCGCCGAATGGTGATGGCAGCTTAAAAGAGATGATATCTTTTTGTATCTGCCATGCACCGGGGTGATGGTCTCTAGCCATGTTTAATTGACTCGTCCTGAACCGCAGTCAACCATCGTGAGGACTTGTGCTTATTCTTTAAAAGCAGGGAGAACCCTTTGAAGAACTGCCAGCTCGCTAGGCTGGTTAGGGTTAGCTGTTCTCCTCCCTGTTTATAGTCCCACAGCTAGACGCTAGTCTACTCCCTGTTTAACGTCCCCTAGCTAGACTGAGGTTTGATAGAGGGAACTGTAACGGCTAAAGGCCCGTTCCCACTTGTGAGTTTGATCCGATTTATTTTCCGAATGTCCTTGTAGGCAATGTAATCTAAACGAGAGCGCTCCCACTACGGACGACACGATTTTTTTCCGAACGACAAGTGGGAGGCGCTATGTGTGGACACAGCTTTACCTACCTAATCCTTGATCATTTTTATCTGCCATTTTTTTTTTTTTTTTTTTTTTTTTTTCACAGTTTTTATTTTGTTTTTGCAAAAATTTTTTGATCCTTTTTTTTTTCTTATTTTTTTTTTTT
>NW_007378205.1:116584-136049 GCF_000475195.1 Diaphorina citri
TTTTATTTGCCAATTTTATTTTATTTCTCATTGACAGTTCTGATCTAGAAGAATTTGAGTACGACACAGACACAACCATAGAATCATCTTCAGACGTGCCTACTCAATTTTCTACCCCAATACCTGATGCTCATTCTTCTTCACCTATTCCGACGACTGAATGTACTTCAGACTTTCCAGTAGAATCTTCTTCAGTGAGGTAAGTTAACGTGGTCTGTGTCGTAGCATGTCCATCCCGTAGTATGTCCTGTAGGTACACTGAGAAAAAAACTAGGGTGCCGGCAGTCTAATCGGGTGACTGGGTTCCGGCACTCTAATATTGAACTCTATATCGGGAAGCTCGACACTATAGTATAGCATTCCAACAGCCTAAATCAGGGGAAGTAACCCAATAATAGAGTTCTTCCACCCTAAACTTGTGGCACCCTGTCACCATTTTTTTCCTCAGGGTATGTCCCTTCACATGCTGAGTTTTGAGTCAGCTATGTGTGATACATTCTTACGGTGTATCATGCCCATGATTAATTCACGGGGTTAATTTTCAAAGTTGACTTTTATAGTTCATATACCTACTGGATACCTACTTTACGCAACTTGCAGTCATATCAGAAAAATTAATGTTCTTGATTGCGATGAGCGAGAAAAGACACAATATACCTACTTCCCATTTAGGCCCACTGAGTAACACGAGAACACCAGAAAATCTAACCCGTTGAAATATTTACAATCTAAAGACGAGTGCAATTTTTTTGTCGACTCTGGAAATCGAACCCGGGACCTTCTGCATGGTAAGATTTGCAAGAAAGGGCGTTACCACTGGGCCAACCTGCCCGCCTACCTTGAGATCTCACCAGTTTTTTTTTTTTTTTACAATGCCTACCTCTGCATCTTTGCTGCCAGATATCTTTAGGTAGCTACATGATTGTAAATCCAAATTATTAATTTCTTTTTTTTTTAACACCTAATAAGAAATTCTTCTTATATTTTCAGACCAAACGGGCTTTCTGCCGTTGTGTGCTTGACAATACTGGGCCTTGTCTACTCTATCTGTTGAGATTTATGAACAAAATCATCTTAATCATCCCTACAACATCCAACCTTAATGGTGTGGTGGTTAGCACGGTGGACTCTGAACCTGGAGGTTGGTGGTTCGAGTCCAAGTCATAAAAATTTAGCGTAGCGTACTCATTAAGCGGGAAACGTCATTTTTGACCAGCATTTTATACCTGACACAATTATAATTCCCTTTTCATTCCCCTATTACGAGAGAACATGGACAAATGAAAATTTGAGTGGGCCATAACTCCGGCCTTGGTTGTCGGATCGAGCTCAAGCTTGTACCAAAGTACTACGTTCTTTAAGACCTTCAATACGATTTATCACAAGTAGGGGGTTCCCATTTAAGATTTTAAAGTTGACCCCTCTGGGACCGCCCCTGATAGTGCCGAAAAATTGAGATCCCCTAAAAATAGGTTTCCCTTGAAAATAAAGAAACACGTGTTTTCGGATTTTTGCGAATTCTAAACGGTTTTTGAGTTTTCAGGGGTGGCAACTTTTTAAAACACCCTGTAGATCTACCTATTACGTTAACTTATAACTTTAATATTGCCAATAAAATATTTTCAAACTCTAATTTTATTTTCGTATTTTCCTACTGTTGCTCTTTTATTACCTACGTTTAGGATCTTTTTGTAAAATAGGAATTATTTTTTTTTCAAATTCCCGCCATTGTTTTGCAAGGACAAACTAATGTAGGCGTTGGTCGCTAGAGTGCACTAGCAATCAGATGTGAAATATTTTTATACCTCTTTGGCTGTAAGTGGACTCTACACTTTTTAGAAATTTGGATCTTTATTTTTTGTTGAACTTTTGACTATGAAGGAGAAAACACCCGGTAATAACATCTCAAAATTTGGAATACGGGGATGTAAAATTACGTTCATTAGGTATCATTTTTGTTGCAACGTTTCTTGAAAAAACCTATGGGAAAACCAAAATTTGTTTGAAAAAAAAAACCGTAATTTTTTTGTGGATCACGTGAACGCGGCTTAAATTCATTTCTCTTTGGAATACAAACAAAACGACAACGTGCGCGAAATGAAATTTTTCAGCGGCGTCCATTTTTCTTCCCAGAAAAAAATTCTTGGGAAAAAATTAGAAAAGAGAAGTGATTTAAGTGAAAAGTATCCAATTTCCAATTACATCAATTTAAGAGAAGAAAAAAGTGATCAATCCTTGAAGAATCATACATTTCCTAACAATTTGACTGTGATAACAACTGCAAGCTGTAAAATTCATCGTAAGTATTTCCAAAGTTTTGAGTTTATTAGACAGATCTCAAGCGCGCTAACCGGCCTCCATGGTGACTAAAAGGCAATTTACTCGTGAAAACTTGAACTGATGGCCCTCAGATTAGGTAGCCCAGTACTAGAATGGTTTAATGTTCTAATAAAAGGTCCCCGATACTCCTGGTTTGAAAGAGAGGTATCAGGAATTAAAGGGTTGGGAGCACAAGAGGTGGTTATGCTACTTTGCTTCTTTAAAGATCATAGGATTCAATTAGTTTAGGGTTGTAACCTGTATTGGTTTCAAAGACTCATGTTTCTTAAAAGATTTCTTCAAATTGATCCCAAGGGCAATGTAAATTTAGACCCTTGACAAATGGAGTGTGCCTGAAGAAATGTGATGATTATAATGAGGAAAGAAGTAACAAAGTTTTCATTAAGTAATTATTTTAATTTTTATTTATTATTACTTAGTATTATTATTATTATTATTATTATTATTATTATTATTTTGTTTCAGTTTCAAATCACTATTCAATACTCACTGACTAGTCTCCCAAACCATCACATCCCTTATTGCCGTCTCTTAATCCTCACACAATGCCAGAAAACAGAGGTGGTGGTTTCAGAGGTCGGGGTGGTCCTAGAGGAGGAGGACCCCCAAGAGGCAGAGGTGGGCCGCCTATGATGGGAGGACCACCGGGACGAGGAGGTCTACCTATGAGAGGGCGAGGAGGTTTCGGAGACAGGGGACGGTAAGTTACCAAACAAAACAATGTACATTCAGTATAGAGTTACAGTTAAAACAAGAAAGAGCTCTCACAAAATGAGCAGTGACCAGTGTTATTACAGGGTTATATTCCTAAAGTAGCTCTCAAATGAAGTATTATTACCTATAGGGTTAGGTTAAAAAAAGCTTAATTCTTGTGCTTCTGAATAATTTCTCGAATTAAAAGTGGACAAAAAAGGAATGAATTGAAGTTCCACAAGATTTAATAATACATAGGTAGGTATCTAAATATTTAAAGATACAGATGGAAATACATTGATTGTATGTATATCTCAAAATTACCTGAAAACTTATCATTTTGGACTCTCCAAGAAGGTAAACATGAAATTAAATTTAATTTAGGGTTTAAAATGTTACTTTGTCATTTTATTTGCAGGGGTGGTCACATGAGAGGTGGTCCAATGGCTGGAGGTCCCCCACCACATCTCGGTGGACCCCCACCCCCAGGGTTCTTGGGCCCCCCTGGGCTCGGGCCTCCACCACGAGGCATGATGGGACCTGGAGGCCCAAGAGGGCCCCCACCACACATGGGAGGACCACTTGGACCCAGGTGAGATTATAAGATGAGAATTTCACCAGTTTTTATTATTATTAAGTATTAGTTTTATTTTTTAGTGATGAAACATGAAAAATCCATGGCAAAGTAGGTAGTAGTTATTTTTTTGGCTCTGTGCTTTTAGTTTAGGTGCAGTCAGTTTAATTATTATTGAGAACAATTGAGAAGCTATATAAATCGAGTGATGATCAGTGGTGATATTACCAGTGTTAAAAGATTGAAGATGATAGAGAATTAATAGTAAAGATAAGCACAAAGTTTTTTTTCCAATTCTATTTTTATTTTGTAGTGATGAAATAGGCAGTTGTAGTGATGAAACATCCATGGCCTAGCAGGTAATAGGTAATTTTTTCTTTCCCTGTGCTTTTAGTTTATTTAGTTCAGTTTAGTGACTAGTGAGGACAGTTGAGTAGCTACTTTAATCAAGTAGTGATCAGTGGTGTTATTACCAGTGTTCAGAAATTGGAGAATTAGCAAAGGAGGCAGTAATGCTGTGATAAGCACAACAGTTGTGAAAAAGCTCTGCTTTGGCACAAATTATTCATTCATTTACCACAAATCATTATTATGTTTTGATCTGATTCATGTTAAGTTGTATTAAAAAAAAAAAAAAAAAAAAAAAATTGAAAAAAAGAGAGAAAAAGCAGGGGCCGCCCCCCCGGGAATTTTTCACCCCGTAGGGGTTAGAAAAAATAAGTTTTTATAATATAAAAGTATCAATTTTTATCATAAAATCAAGTTCAATCCTAAATCAAGATGAGTATGGGTGCCCACAGAACGAGGAATTCAAGATGAAGCATATTCAAGTGGAACATCCAGAAACAATTCAGGCAAAAATCCAGAAAGAAGTGCATGCAAAACAAGGTTGAATTTTCCAGAAAGATTTTCAAGCTGACCATTGAATTTGCCTCAAAAACAAAATATTTTGTTCTGGGTGGTCTCATAAAGAATGTGTTTTTTTTTTTTTTTTTTTTTTTTCATCTTTTAGAGGTTTGATTGAGGGTACTGTAACTGCTGAGGTCTTATTGTCCCAAACGCAGAGAGAGGAGGAAGATATCAAGTCAGTCATTCTAACAACAAACCTTGTGAGTTTAGGATAATACCTGCCCCGAATTGGAATCAAAACCAGTAGTTAGTGTTTGAAAGGTTAATGTGCTACCCTCCAAGCTAACTGGGCTGGCAAGATCACCGATGCTGAAGTACAAAACCTAGGTACGTTGATAAATGGGTCATGAAAACTAATTTGAATAAGTGCAATAAAGTTTTAAAAAAGCCAGATTACCGTGAAGTTTTTAGTGAAAAATGCTCTTACGGTTTCTTTTTTTACTTGAGAGTGAAGAAGTACATTAGAGGGGAAGAGAGAAAAGACAGGAAACAGAAATAATAGACGGAAAGAGAAGAGAGGGAGCAAACTAGTGAACAAGAGGAGAAAAAGAAGAGGAGACAGATTGCTGAGATAGCCTAGGTTTAATGTTCCACTATGAGTTTTATTTTATTATTATTATTTTTTTTTTTTTCACCAACTGATAAGAATGTTTGATATGTCTACTACAAATTTTTTCATGAAACAATTTATTTTTTATATTTACTTTTAGTTGTTTTATGTACTTAATCCTGCCATTCAGAGCTCTAGGCTCTACTAATGTGCTTGAGAAATCGGTGATGTGCTTTTACTTACTTTGAAATAAGTTCATTAAAGTGATAATTTTTAATTACTACTGCTATTTTATTATTATTACTATTTTTTTTTCAATGGAAAACCTAATTTGGGGTAAATTTATGGGTTTAGGGACAGAGGGGGGAACTAGGGTCAAAAATGCTCACAAGTGACTCACTTTGCTTATGCATTTTTCCCTTTGTTTTTGTTCTTTTGTTTTATGTTTTCCCCCCCGGGTAACTTTGGACACTGTGTGTGCTGTGCGGACTATGCCCTGTTTCATCTGATGGCTACCGACCTTGTGCTGTGGGGTCAATTGGACCGTGGACTATCACTCTACGTATATCTCTTCTTGCTGTCTATTGCCCCCCTCTTTTTTTTTTTACAAACCCTCATCTCCCCATCTGTTCTATTTTCTTGTTTATTTTCCCTCCTTTTCTTTGCTACTCTATTTTTCTCCTTATTTCTTCCCATCTCTTTTCTCCCTTATTCTCTGTACTCCATTCCATTTTTCCTTCTTCCTTGTCTCCATCTCACATTCCATTGTTATTCTTCCTTTTCTGTCTCTTTCCTTCTTTCCCCCCCCCCTCTTCTCTCCCACACTAAATTCCATCTTTATCAAACTCCATTCCCTCCTTCACCTCCCACCTCCTATGATCATGTCCACACACCAGGCCTGTTCCCCTTCCCTCCGCGCATGCCACCGCGTGGGTTCTGGCCGCCCATGATCCCGCCAGGGGCGCACCTCCCACCCAGCTTCCTCGCTCGGAAACAGGCCGCCATTGCCCGGGGTCAAGCCCTCCAAGAGGCAAAGAAAAAGAAAGCTGCCAAGAAAGCCAAAACGGAAGCGAAAAAGAAAGCCACCCCACCCACTGAGCCATCGAAGAAGAAGGACAAACTTCTGCAGGGCTGGATGACCTCGGAGCTGCTCGAGCTGATCAGGGAACGTGACAAGCGCCACTCGCGTCTCAAGAAGCAAGCCAACCCTGATGCGGAGAAGATCAAAGAGTTCAAGGTGTTCCGCAATGAGGTGACGACGAAAATCCGTTCGGCCAAGATAGCGGCCGGTGTGTTGGTGAGGAAAACCAAACCGAGGCCGCCGAAAGAAGAAGGAGAAGAAGCTGCCGCTGCGGGAGAAGGAGAAGTGACAAATGAAGGAGACGATGCTCCAGGAGAAGAAGGAAATGTAAAAGAAGAAGCAATGGAATTGGAGGAACCCAATGAAGGACTGAAAGAAGGATTGAGTGGGGATGTTGTGGGGAGCAGTGCTGTAGGACTTGGGAGTGAAGGAAGGGCAGAGAAGGTTGAGAGTGAAATGAGTGTGATACAGGAGGTGATTAGTGAGGAGGTTGCTCTGAATGGAAGTGATGTGAATGGGGTATAAGAGTAGAGTAAATAATGTGTTTTATTTCCTGTTTTAATTATTTCCCTGATCTTATGTAATCCTGAGAGCTCATTGCAACGGTCTCGATCGTTACATTTAGACTTACTTTTATGAGTTACACTCGTTGCTATGTGTTGACAGCCCAGAAAAGCAGGTAAATTGTTGACTTTTTAGACTTAGCCAACAGTATAAACAAGTCATATGAAATTAATAAAGAATTCCAATTATTATTCACCTGATTTACCATGTCAAAAAGTCAAATAAATTTCATTAGAATAATGGATTTACGTATCTTGTCCCCCATGTTGTTATATCCCTTTTATAAAATATTCTCTCATGTACATACATTTACTCAATAAAAAACGCTATTTATAACATTTTCAATCTGAAACTCGAAATTTTTAAGTCTTCTTTTTTTCCGTGTCAATTCGCTGACATTTTTCTTTCTGTTCTCTTTCCCCCTCCCCTCTGCGTCCATTCTCGCTCCCTCCCCTCCCGCTGAATAGATGAGGAAACCGATGATGGCCGAATAGGTGATGGTGCTTCGGATGAGTCCGGCTCCGATTCAGAAGCATGTGGTATTCTGGTGCGGGATTTGGACACGGGCGAGGAAAGCCATCTGGAAAGCTCTCGGGCCAGTGATGCAACAGTTAGCTCATCGTCAGCGAAGAGTAGGGATGTCAAGTCTTCGACGGCAGATCATGCCGGTGAAAATGATTACCGCCCTTCGGAAAAAAGTAGCCCTGGCAGCCATACCTTGAAGTCAACTCGACCCTCAGAAACTAGAAGTAGCCCTGGTAGACACAGCGGAGCAAGTTCAACGGACACAAATACTCAGGAAGCTAGTTGTTTGACAGCCAGAAATAGCCCTGGTAGACATACCAAAGCAAGTGGTTCAATGGATACAGATATTCAGGAAATTTCTTCGACAAGCAAACAGAAAGATTCTGCTTCCACACGTACGAAGACCTCGGAAGCCAGTTCCTCAACATCCTCAAGTAATGCAGCTGCCACCTCTTCAACAGCCTCAGAAGCTTCTACTTCAACAACGAAAGTGTCAGAGGCGAGACCTTCACCTATTGCAGAAGTAACATCGAGAGGAGGTTCTGATGCGATTTCTTCCACAAGAAACTGTCCAGACACCGATTTTATTGAGACTGACGAAGAATATCCTTCAGATTTTGATGACGAACCTGGCAATCTCCATGATGATCGTTTCGATCCGCGAAATTTCAATTCCCGTGAAGCCTACGACCACGCTCGGAGAAATATGGATTCTGCGTACACGTTTGATCGAGTTTGTCACGAGACGGATTTCGACCGTGATGAGTATTATGGACACACTTTGGGTCCTTCTGAAGATGTGGAAATGAGAGAGGTTGATCACGCTACCCAAGAGGGGACCTCCACGGTCGAGGGTGCTGGTGGGGGTTTGTCAGAGGAGGCTCTCAGGGAGCTGATATGGGACCTTGAGAACGAGGAGTATCGGTATGAGCTCGCCATGCGCTCCGCGGTTCCCAGCGGACAGCAACCGTTATTCAGCGCACGCGCAGAGTTGGAAGCCGCCAAAGAAGCGCTTACTTCTCTACTGCGCGAGCGGGAAAACCCGGCGGCCCGCCGACTGGAGGAGTGTGTGGAGTTTGGCGAGGGTGACGAACTGCCACCGCCTCCCGGGTGGGACTATGAAGACTACATCGAGGCGGCGTGTGACCCGTACGAGTTACAGCATGTCCTGGCGTCCAGTGCGTGGGCGCCGAACACGGACTTCACCAATTGGCAAGCGCCGCCGTCACCCCCTCGCCCGTCCGCGAGGAATCAAAAGAGATCGCAAGCCGCCAAACCTCCCGACGAATCGGCGTCGAAAAAGCCCAAACCGGTTTGGTTCACGGCCGAGACGCAAGACTTGCGCAGGAAGCGCAACAAAGCGTTGGTCAAATCGCGCAAAGAGCGCGACCCCGTCAAGCGGTTCGCGCTACTCGAGGAGTTCCGACGTTATCGGCGCTTGCTCCGAATGAAGATTTTCGCCAACAAGCGGGAGGTGTATGGGGATAAGCTGCTCGCGCCGCAGTTTAGGGATAACGCGGACAAAATAGCGGAGAGGTTGAACCTGTTAGAAGGGAAAGATGGAGAGGGTGATGAAATGGAAGACGAGAATGAAGAAGAGGCGGAGAAGATGGAAGAAGTGAGAGAGACTTCGGAAATTACGGCCGTTCAAGAGGCTTCAGTAGTTCACACGGAGGTGAAACAGCAGATGAAGAGGCGGAGAAGATGGAAGAAGTGAGAGAGACTTCGGAAATTACGGCCGTTCAAGAGGCTTCAGTAGTTCACACGGAGGTGAAACAAAATGAAGATGTAGATGGGAAAATGAAGGACAAGGAAAGTGAAGCGTTGGAAGGCAAGGACACCTCAACAGGTGGGCCTGAAGCTGTTAGTAGTACGGAGGGACAGAGTTCGAGTTGTACTGATGAAAGGGTAGAGTTAACACCCAAAGGGCCGGCTGGTCAAACGGACAGACAAGACACTCAATATCGACCATTGGAAGAAATCGCGAAACCCAGTACCTCAAAACCGGTAGAAAGCGTGAAAACGTCGACGGTGAAAGCCGCAAAGTTGGTAGATAACGTGAAAGTAGTGCCGGTAGAAACCGCCAAAATGTCGGCAAAACCGGTAGAAAGTGTGAAAACGGCGCCGGAAGCCACGAAAGAAAAGGTAACTTTGGTGAGGTCCAAGATGAACTTTGTGCGAGGGAGCGAAGAGAGTTTGAAAACGGTGAAGGTGAAAAGGGGGGAAGCGTCGATCACTGGTGATAATGTGGTAAGTGCTTCTTCTAGCGATGGGGTAGGGAGTGCATCTCTTAGAGATGGAGTAGAAAGTAATACGTCTTCTAGTGATAATATTGTGGGAAGTGCAAATTCTAGTAAGGTTGTGGGAAGTACAGCGTCTAGTGATGGGATAGGGAGTTCGTCCTCTAGTAATGTTGTGAGAAGTGCACCTTCTAGATATGTTTTAGGGAGTGCATCGTCTAGTGACGTTGTTGGAAGTAGTGCGTCCTCTAGGGATGTTTTAGGGAGTGCGCCTTCTAGTAATGTTATGGAAAGTAGCTCTAGTCAGTCGAATTCGGGGAGAGATAGTTTGGGAATGAGTGGAGCGAAAAAATCACGCTGGAGTCGGTAGGAGTAATGAGTCAAGAGATGTGTAGTGAGTGAGTTATGAAAAAGAACTACTCAGTCAGATCCTTACTTCTTTGTCATTGAAAGCAATGATACTTGTAGTCCAGACTTGGGATGTTTGAAGAGTGACTGAGTTGTAAAAAAGAACTAGATTTTTATCTGTTCAGGAACTACTCAGGCAATGAGTCAGATCCTAACTCCATTTACATACCTTTAGCTCTGTAACCAGTTGAAGGACAATGTATCATGTTCATATTGTACAAAATAGAAGCCATTTGAAACCACCATTTTGTTATAAACAATTTCGCGGTTTCTTTATTTGAATCTATATAGGGAATTATTTTGTTAAATTTTTATCGGTGATAACTTCAGATAACATGATCACATAACAGACAATAAACACATTTGTCCAGAAAAAAAGAACATCAAATAGTTATTACTGTTATGGGGATAAGAATAAAGAAAGAAGGCTGTTTCAATCTCGAGTGCTGGGTTCGAACCCCACTCAGCGGCAGTTCGGTTACCATCTCTAAGGTGGACCCACGAGAGGGGGAAGTGGTGTACTATTAGGAGGATTTTGAGACCAATTTGGGAAGGGAGGTTTTTCTGGAAAATTCAACTTGTCAACAGGCGTGAATATGTGGAGATATGTGAAACATGGTAAGTTGGTAAGCAAAAGTTAAGCTTTGGGATTTTAACTGTACTTTTTAGATTGTGGTTATGTACCGGGTTGAGATAGACAAGGTTGGTAAACTTGCCTTGTTTCTAAGTTACCGCTCCCATGCCAAACTGTAGAAACAATATCCTGTCTCAACTAGTCGATAGTTTAAGACCGGTTTTAGCGTCACCTGTGTTAAGCTACGCCGAAAAAGGCCAATCCTACAGGACTAAACGGTCAGAGATTTTGTAAAAGTTGTGGTGGAACACTCAAAATAAAAAAGTATCACTCAATAGGACAAGTGATGTTCAGATCAGATTTTCAGAAAGACACATCACGTCTTTCACTCCAGACTCCACCTTTCCCCAATTTTATTTGGAGTCTATTTGAAGGGCTAAGAGTCTATTTGAATGGCTAAGAGTCTATTTGACTTGAGTCTATTTGAATGGCTAAGAGACAGAGCGGACCAAGTCCATAAAACGCTTTTCGAGATAAATGGGGTCAAAATTTTCATTCCCCCCCCCCCTGTTTCAGGTCGCGGTGGAAGAGGAGGAGAGAGAGGAGGTGGCGGTGACAGGGGCGGTAGAATGGGCGGCCCACCTCACCAGGGACCAGGCGGCCCACCAAATCAGAAGGGTCCGGGCGGCCCACCAATGCAGAAAGGTCCGGGAGGGCCACCAATTCAAAAGGGCCCTGGCGGCCCGCCAAATGGACCACCCGGTAAGTTTGCCTTTTCGTCTTTCACTCCAGACTCCACTCTTTCCCAATTTTCTTTGGAGTCTTCTTCCAACCTGATACCTATTTATCGAGAGAACGATAGTGAGGTTTACATTTTAACTCGGAAGTTTTGCATTTTGTTTGGATGGATTGGCACAAGAGTTTAAGACATCAATGCACGGCACGTCTATCCTTGAAATTTAAGGTCCAAAAATTGAGTGGGGCCCAAAAGATGTAAAGAGGCTTTCAGCCTAACCGCAAATAATTCATGGTGTTTCACCGCCGTTTTTATTTCGTAGCAATAAAACAACTGCTTTTATTTTTTTTTTTAAACCCTATTTTCTCATTTTCGGCGTCAGGATCGGGCTCCAGCTGTAAAGAATACCAAACCAAAACCATGTCAGTCGCATCTAGTCAGTCCATTAAATCCTCGGAACCCAGGCTGCGACAAACCACTAGGGCATTCCCTCGCCCGAGACCTGTGGGAAAGCAAAGGCTTCCGGGTCAAAGATGGGCCCCGGTGAAGTTAGCCCCAAGAGAGAATGAGTTGGAAGTGAGAATGGGAACTTTGAATGTAGGATCAGTGACAGGGAAGGAGAGAAATAGTGAACCTTATGTCCAGGAGATGGATTCAAATACTGTGTGTACAGGAGATTGGGTTGACGGGGAATGATTGTAAGGATATTGGTGATGGGTGTGTGTTGGTATACAGTGGGGGGAGGAACGGTGTGGGTATTGTACTGAATAGTGAGATGAAGAGTAAGCTAACGCATGTGATTAGAGTGAGTGATAGAGTGATGAGTGTAAAGTTGCAGCTAGATGACATGAAGGTGAATGTTGTGTGTGCATATGCTCCGCAGAATGAAGAGAAAGAGGCATTTTGGAGACAGGTAAAGAGACTCGTGAAAGGTATACCTTGGTACGAGAGAATATTCTTTGGCGGGGATTTGAATGGAGAAGTTGGCTGTGGAAATAGTGAGGCAACAGAGAGAATTCGTGGGATTTGGGGTTTTGGGACAGAGAATAATGAGGGAAAGAAAGTGATGGACTTTGCCTTGGCAACAGACCTGGCCATCGTCAACACCTACTTCACGAAAGACGAGAACAAGCTGATTACTTACAAAAGTGAGAATAGATCAAGGCAAAGTGATTTTATCCTTTGCAGAAGGCAACATCTGAGGGAGATGAGGAATGCAAAAGTAATACCAGGCGAATCCCTGGATGGCCAACACAAAATCCTGCTTGTAGATTCCAACTTTTAAAATCCGGATGAAAAAAGGCAAAAACAACGGAGCCAAAAATCAAGTGGTGGAATCTAAAAGACCCTTTTATGAAACTAGAATTTAAAGTCCCATAATGAGGGATAAAACTTTTTAGTTTTTTCCTTGATTAATTTTATTATTCTTACTATTTTACATATCAAATTTTATACCACTGTTTCATTATACATTTATAAAAAATAAAAAAAGCACTTATTACAATAAAAAAAGAGCGTGTTTCATAAATTGAGTGTTGAGAGTGAGAGTGAAAACCTTTGAGGAAAAGTGCGAGAATTATGAGAGAAGTTGAAGAAATCATCTTGGGGAAAACATCTGGAAAAGGAGCCCCACAAGACAAAGAAACTTGGTGGTGAAACGAGGAAGTGAAAGAAGCCATTAAAAAGAAGAAAAACATGACAAAGAAATGGGATAACACTGGAAGAGATCTTGACCGACTATAATGTATGGAACGAAAATATGGAAAATGAAGAAGGTACATGAGAAGAGATTGGAAGTCGCAGAAATGAGAATGTTGAGGTGGAGTTACGAGATAACGAAAGTGTCGAGGAAGATCCAAGAGAGCTACATAGGAAAAAGAGTTAAAAGAAGAAATTAAGGTAAGGAGAGGAAATGGCGAGGGAGACCAAAGAAAAGGACATGAGGCACACAATAGGGCTTCCTGGAAGAGACTGACAACAAACGCCGACCTGTAAATAGGAAATTGGCAGAAAGAAAAAAACGAGAAGTTTGTCTCATTTTCAGAGCGCGGAGGCCCAGGTCCCAAAGGGCCCGGCGGTCCCCCGGGCGGCCCCCAGGGTAACGGCGCCCCTCCAGCAGGCGGGCCCCCTCCCGCTTCTCAACCAGCGCCCAACGCTGCCCCCGTTGGGGCCCCAGTTCCTCCGTTGAAGCGTGGCCCCCCGCCCGCCCAATATCAACCCAAAAGGCCGCGCTACGAGAGGCCCAATAATACACCGTATCAGAGGCCGAATAACCCGCGCGCCCCGGCCCCCGTGCACCATGCGGCCCCGCAGGCCCCCTACCATCAGCCGGGCCCCAGTACTGATCACTACCAATCAGCAGGCATGTCTCAACAGATGAGCATTCTTAAATAAATTTATGGCCAGGGCAAATTTAGTTCAATATTTTTGTACTGTCAGCTGTTTTCGATTCGAAAAGTTTGAATAAATACCTAGGTAAATAATAATAATGATGAAAATCTACGAATAAAGGATGTGTGAAAGAAATATTTTTTACATGAGTTTTTTTTTGGTAATATGTAAAAGTACGTAGAAGTAATACGCAGATTCGTTGAAATTTAACCCATCCTTTAGGACCGTTTGCCCCTACACCTAAACCTCAGATTGGGGTTTTTGTGTTTGGAAGTAATACGTAGCGCTTACGTCAAATAAATTGTAGGGAAGCAGGAGGTTGGTTGTATATTTCGAAATTTTTCTTGTACCTAATTTCCAAATAAAATTCATTTTCGCCAGATAAAAATGCCAACTATTTCTAAACGATTAGGTGCTTTTGATTTGACGTATGTATCAGTAAAGACTTATGCATAACTTGATTTTAATTTGTATTCGACCACTGAAGAATCTGCTCATATCATTTATTGATAACATTAAGTAAGGTATGTCTCTTAGTAATGGTCTAATGGTGATAGAAATTAAGTATAGGCATGAAAATAACCTGTGATAGAAACCAAATGACTCACAATGATGGTCTTTTAAATTTCGTGACCAAACTAAAATAAATTATATTAAATTGAATTTTATTCTAAAAGACTTTTTAAAACCCATGAAATTTACATTTAACTTTAATAAAACCTATGAAACACTTAAATTAATAATGAGAAAACAAACAAATAAAATTAGATTAAATTCACATAAACAACAACATGAAGTGAAACCTTTCAAATCTCAATAGATCTAAAAAAAAGGCATTTATTTTGTTTTGAATTTCTCAGAATATCATAGATTATATAAATTGATTTTTCACAGTCAATAAAATTTACTGTCAATGAGGAAACACCCTTGGGCGGAAACATATTTCATGATCTGTCCAGGTAGATTTTTCAACAAGTTAATTTTCAATAGTAGCACATTCCCAGTTTATAATGGCCCTCAGCATATTAACAATAGCTAGGTAAAGTGGGAATATATAGCTACTTTGAACCACACATAACTAGGGAGTTCTAAAAGAAACCTTCAACAGTATTTCCTTGTGATTGAACATTTTTTTCCCTAAATAAAAATGGAATTTTCCATGTTATACCTAAATTTCTTTTTCTTGTCTTTAAATCGTCTATTAAGTATTAAGTCACAATACATAATCCTAATTACTTTCTGTTTTTGAGTCCAACTAGTGAAAAAAGCGAACTAGAAAATGAATCACCTTACATAGTATCATTGGTCCTAGTTGTTGAATAACATTAAAAAAAAAAAAAAAAAAAAAAAAAAAAAAAAAAAAAAAAAATTTTGTTCCTATTTTTTTAAAAAAATTAAAAAAAAAAAAAAAAAAAAAATCGAAAAAATCGAAAAAAGATCTCCATAAATAATGTAGGTTACCATAATTGTGTAAAATGTCGGCAAATAAGGGGAATTATTAAAATGAACTATTAACTGAATGTTACAGAAATCAGCTAGTTGAGAAGAAAATTATTTTAAATTCATACCAACATACAACATCAATATTAATAAAATTGAGTAAATGGCATTAATAAATAATATTGCACTATTTGCGGGTTGGCAGTACTGCTCTTATTAAGTGACGACCGTTGTTTTTTTGCTCTTCAAAATTAAATCTTTTTTTATTGGTTTTAAGTACTTTTTCAATAATATTTATATCAGCCACCTGGGTAAGTAATGAGTTAATCTGACAGGATGAGCTAGGGATTATTATTATTATTATTATTATTATTTTTTTTTTTCAAAATAATACATACAAACTACATGACATACATACTACATACATACTTCTCCCCCAAGTTACTATTGTAATTTCCAAGTTTGACACAGGGAACTGTAACTGCTAAGGTCTTATCGTCTCGAACCCGAAGAGAGAAGCAAGACAGGATAGGAGAAATAGGAGAAAGCCAGCCGTTCCGAGAACGAACATTATCTGTTCAGTATAAAATCCGCCCCGGGCGGTAATCGAACCCGCGAGCGCTTACAAGGCAGACATACTACCCTCCAAGCTGACTAGGCTTGCTCAACTTCAATGATTCATTATGTTTTTGGTTTATTTTAGCTAAATTGTTTAAAATTTTTATTTAATAAATAGGTAAATAAAAAATTTACACAATTTAGCTACATAGGCCATTTGTGGCAAATAAACAAGGTGGCCTACAGCTCTTTGAGGAAGTTGTTTCCCTTTAAGAATTGCATCAGGACAGCAAATGAAATCAGGGTCGTTTTTGGTTTGAATATTGGAATCGAGTAAGATAGGCAATGTGATGTTTGGTTTTGTTTTCCAGTCAATACGGTGCACATCACACGAGTCAGTATCATCAACCTCAGGCCCCCGTACAAGATCACTATGCTCCCCCCAGTTCCGGATATGGGTGAGTAAATGCCTCTCCTTTCTCTCCATGATTGCCTTATGGCCGGGTTTCACAAAATGAGTTTAACCTTTTGCACTCCAAGGTATGGCTACCATACCAACAAGAAAACCCCTGATCAGATCCACCAAATAAAGTAAAGCCTCCGATATGGTCCATGGCATATAGTGCCGATGCCATCTTCAAAATCTCACATGTGGTCCATGACATGGTAGGCATGCCACTATGTTTCCCTCCGATTTTTTTTTTTTTTTTAATTTCAAATTCAACCAATCAAAGAATGACTTAGGACACTCAGGTATATCAGTGGATGTAATACTTTTTGCCCCTCCGGCACAAATCATCTTTTTGCCCCTCCGCTCCGGTGAATTCTATAGTCAGAGAGTGGCAAGTTCGAATGATGAACGTCTAATCTTCTCAATGATTGTTTTATCTTCTCCTTCATTCTCTGGATGAGAGGGATAGGTAAGAACATACGGGTGATATCAAATCATATCGATACTTCTGATGAAAACTGCCACTACATACATAATTATTGAAAAAGAACTTACCTATACATATTGGAATTTCCCTTCATTAGAATCTTTTCATGCCCGGACCAACACTATGAGCCAACACGAGTTAAACCAAACAGTCAAGTTTAACATCCAGGTCCACAAAGTTAGTTTAAACTCCGTTTAAGTTTAACTCTCGGATTAAGCAGTCTGATTGTTTGATTTAAAAAAAAAAAAAAATTGAATAATAATACATAATAATCTAATCAGATTGCTTAATCCGAGACTTAAATTTAAACCGAGTTTAAACTCGCTTTGTTACCCCCCGGCCCTGAACTAACAAACAGTTAAGTTTAAGTACTCTCATAACTTAATCTTCATGAGTCTAATATTCTAACAAGAGCCATTTTTATTATGGTTTTCGTCGTTAAAATGGATGATTTCACCATCCAATACCCAAGTCTAGAATTCTTTGAGTTGAAAATACGTCAATAACATTAGGAAAAAAATCCACAACCAAATAGAATAGAATGCCCACTCACTGGTCTGTCCTGATCTTGAGACACCCTGTACACAACAAGACCTAATAGCAGCCAATGAAACCGCAATCAAGACTGCAACACACTGGCACAATATTTGACGTTGACATTGGTTTTTCCGGACACGAAAGTAAAGTAAGTAAGTAAGTAGTGCAAGAATGAGACTGAAAAGTCCCTTTACTCCCACAGTCCCACAAATTTTGTAATTTGTAATTTATTTGCATCAATAAATAATAATAACAGTGGAAATAGGTGAGTAAGTAGAGATCTAACCGTTTCCTATCCCCACCTCAATTCCAGCGCCCAACCGGGAAGCTACGCGGCCTCCTACGGGGCCGGAGCGGCCTCAGGCGGCTCCTACGCTCAACACCAGCCGGCCCCCGCGGCCCAACCTGCAGCCGATCCCTACGCTAGCTCCTACTCACAGGGCTCCTATGGGGCCGCGTCGGGCTATGGGGCCTCACAAGGGTATGCGGCCCCGGTAGACCCTTATGCTCAGCCCGCCCCTGCTCCTGCCCCCGCCGCTGATCCTTATGCTCAGTCCGCGTATGGTGAGTTTTTTTCCCCTTTTAATGGTTTTAATACATTCATTTAAGTATTTCATTCTGGCTGGGGTCTGTAAACAGGGAGTATACCAGCCTGAATTTCCCTTGCTAAAGCAATAGCAAAGGTTGAGTGCGAAGGGCATCCATTAAAAAAAAAGTCCAAAGCAATCTCCCTAGTGAGGGCTGATTGAGAGGCTGACGAAAAACGCCGACCCCGTCTATACACTGAAAAAGGCGAAGAAAAACAAAGTATGTGAATAAATGCTGGGTCCAAACCTTCATAATTTAAGATATACCTGTCATACGAAGCAATTTACCCGTCAACCCGTCATACAAAGCACAACAATTGGATTGTTTCTGGATTTTCAGATCCATATTCTCAGGGTTACTCACAGCCAAGTCAAGGTGGCTATGCACAGAGCTATGAGGGTTACGATCAGTCCTATGCCGCCCCTCAACCTGCAGCATGTAAGTCATCCTTTACCTTTTCAATCAATCAATCAATCAATCAATCAATGTTTTTTTTTTTTCATATAAGTATACGATTGTATGTAGTACAAAAACTAAAACTACAGACTAAGCTAAAACTAAATCTATAATATGTTGTTGTTTACTAATGCAAAGGAATTGATTATTATGTCATTTTCCTACGCGCGTCCCAATATTTTCCTACAATATCATTGCTCGCCATGCATGTTCCGACTGTCTGAGAGATAGCGAGGTTCGTCAGACAGTCTGAGTGTAAGTGGCTGGCCTAAGTTTGCTGCGACATGTCTTTTGACGGATTGTTCTGTGTGTACGCGATATTTGCGCAAATTTCACTCGTTCAGACCAAAAAATTTCGATCGAGTCTTGATAGGCCAGTTTCCAGTAAGCATTTTACTTAGCTCCTCAGTACAATCAATAGTATACTCAATAAGATCAGTTGTATTGTACTTAGACCGATCAGTTGGTTTCGATTTTATTTTTCCGTACTGGCCTTCGAAGCTGATAATTACGTGTGTGGGTATATTGAGAGAAAAGAAATGCAAATTGTGTGCTGTGGTTATGGCTTGTTCAGACCAAAAAATTTCGATCGAGTCTTGATAGGCCAGTTTCCAGTAAGCATTTTACTTAGCTCCTCAGTACAACCAATAGTACTCAATAAGATCAGTTGTATTGTACTTAGACCGATCAGTTGGTTTCGATTTTATTTTTCCGTACTGGCCTTCGGAGCTGATAATTACGTGTGTGGGTATATTGAGAGAAAAGAAATGCAAATTGTGTGCTGTGGTTATGGCTGCATCTAGACCTGCTGTGGCTTGACGGCGAACCTATCATCCTATTTGTTTTATTTGGTTTTTGCGTTGGTTCTGGCAGACAAACATGAGCGTTGGATGCTTCGGCTGTAGATTGGGGAGCGGTGAGGGGAGGTCCTTGACCTCTTGGTCGAATGGAGGATATGCAGAGTGGATTGGGGTGACCATGGCGATTTTTGAAAGGTCGAATTCTGTGGGAAATGTTGAGGAAAATTGTAATTGTAAGGAAAATTGTTGAGGAAAATTTGAAGACAAGGAAAAGTCAGAAATTCAATAAAATTCTAATTTGCCGATCTGATTTCTAAAAAAAAAAAAAAAAAAAAAAAAAAAAAAAAAAAAAAAAACACAAAAAGATTCTTGTGGCCAACTGTACTGACCGGGATTTCGATTGACTTACGAGATTAACAGAAACTTATAACAACTCGCTTATCAGACACAACTCAGACACTTAAGAACCTCAAAAAACTAACTCTACCGGCCGCGCTGTTTCTCACATTCGAGGCAATTCCATACCCGTTGAAAACCTAATAGAAAACTGCAACAGCACCACC
>NW_007378205.1:136074-140091 GCF_000475195.1 Diaphorina citri
GTTGTTGTTGTTGTTGTTGTTGTTGTTGTTGTTGTTGTTGTTGTTGTTGTTGTTGTTGTTGTTGTTTACTAATGCAAAGGAATTGATTATTATGTCATTTTCCTACGCGCGTCCCAATATTTTCCTACAATATCATTGCTGGCTTCCACGGCAGGGCAAGTAATTAAGTGTGCTGCATTCATGGGTGATTGATGTGAGCATAATGGACATATTGGGGAGTCAGCACAGCCAATTCTGTGGAGGTGTTCTGACAAGCAGTCATGTCCTGTTAGTAATCGGAATTTTGCTACTGATCTATAAGTAATATAATGTGCTGGATGTTCCACAGCCCACCGTCACCACCGTGTCTGCCACAATATCCTATGGCCGGGTTCACAAAGTGTGTTTATTTAAACTCGTGATTTTAAAATCCGTGCATGTGAAAAATTACCTAGGTTTTCTTCTACTGTGTTTGAGCAATATCCTTTTTAAATTCTCACGAGAATGGTGGAACTTCAACGAACATCTTTTTCTTTTCTTTCTGTCTAGTTGAAAAAAAAGGGTCTTGATTTTGACTCGACAACTTTGCAAATATTAAAAAGAATCAAGATCTCGAGAAACCTCAGATTATGGCTTACCTTATTTTACATTTGACTAGGGTTCTTAGTTGGGGATTATTATTTACAGCGACTCGAGTTTCGCCTCACTCGTAGGCTTTTTCAAGAAACTCGAGTCGGTGTAAATAATAATCCCCAACTAAGAACCCTAGTCAAATGTAAAATAAGGTAAGCCATTATCTAATTTGGGTGTCTAATATGAATGTAATTAATAATAAACCTCAGATTCTCATCATTAGACCATAAATTGCGAAAGATGTTGACTCTGAGAAGTCTGATATGTGATCAGTTGTGGGTACTTGGGTAGTTAGTAGGTTCTCTTTAACCTTGTCTATTGTTTCATAATACAGATGGAGCAGCGGGAGGCTATGCTGCAAATGGAGCTTCGGGATATGATGCCAACAAACCGGCCTATGGTAAGTACTCAATAGCACGATAACCCTCCCTCACTTACACCCATATTTATGAGCAAAATGCTGACTCTTAAGTTCGTGCTAAGCATAGTCTCAAGGCATTTGATTGGTCAATTTTGACTTGAGACTGATCTAAGAACGATCCAGTATGTTTGCTGTTCATTAATTTCATGGCTTAGCAGGCACAGGGAATTTTATTGATATCCAAAAACATATCCTTGCCTCAAAATATACAAGAGAGGCCCGTGCCTCTTTTTTCCGTTGAACTGGTTGAACAGTCCTTCAGATGTTCCAATTTCTACGCCGACTTTCAGTTCGAGTCTATGACAAAACACTCCCAGGTATAAAATAGTAAATCTATTCATTCGTTTTCAATTGGAACAGCCACTCTCGCTAAAAGCCAAATTCTTTGTTTGCCAAAGTGTACCAAAACCTGTATCGATGTGTACAATAACTTTGTACCCATAGCAATAGGTAACGAGGTAATCGATAAATTCAAATATAAATACAGAAAGTAAAAATTAAGAATAGTTGAATGCGGACTAGAGCGAATTTGTGCTAAGCATAGTCTCAAGGCATTTGATTGGTCAATTTTGACTTGAGACTGATCTAAGAACGATCATTCTTGTTCATAAATACGAGTGTCCTCAAGTCTAAAGGAGATTTTTCAGTCTGTTCAAGAGATTTATGTTTAGATAATTATTCCGAATCCGAATATAGTCAATATAGGTTTATAGGTATTCCTGCTTTCTATTTATTCTATCCTATTATTAGGAACAAATGACTAATTACTATAATAGCACCGAGTGTCACGTATTTTTAAACCCTAAGGAGCATCAGGTACCTCGGACCCTATTCTTGACTCGGTGTAACCTTTTCGGACAAAGGGCGACTTTAATGCTTGAGGTATTTCCTAACTAACCCGTGGTGGTAGTCGTGGAAAAGTTCATCTACTTAGGTGTGTGTTTCTATTGAGGTGTGGGTGGTAAATCCGGAGGATTTGTTTGTAAATTGAGGTGTGGGTGGTAAATCCGGAGGATCAGACCAAGGGTTCGACTTTGAGCGAAGTGAAGATTTGAATAGGTAATAGATCAATAAGGAGGTACCTATACGTAAAAAAAATATAAGTTGATCTCACCCATGTATCAAATTGTTCGAAGAAAGCTGTACCTGCTTCGCTAGCTACCTCCTAACTAAATTCATACCTAATAAAATTATAGGTACCTACTAACTAAATTCATACCTAATTATAGGTAATCTTCGAGAGATCACGTAAGCTCCTAGAAATGGGTGCCCTCCAAAATACCGAAAGGTGTCAACTACCTACTCATTTCCGATAAGAAAGCTTTTTGCTTACCTTGGGGTGCACGAACAAGATTTGTAAACTAAACACAATCACAGGCAGTAAAAACATTGTCGCTTTGTCGAAATAAAATCACTAGAGAAATTCGTATACTGCTCGAGACTCGGGCTAATACTCGAGTTTAAAGCGAGTAAGAAACTTTAGAGCAATGTATCCTTGTTCATCAAGTGGTCTAAAACGACGTGTTAGCGGTCAAGGCCCTCCACAGACTCCCCAGACTGTCCACGACCTCTAGAAGCTTATCTTCGGGTTTGTGGTGTGATGTCCGCCGCTCAGACAGTCTGAGCGTCGGAAAAATCTTGCGACCTAGGTCTGTTGGACGATCTAACAGACCTAGGTGTGAACTTTTTCTCGCCATGCATGTTCCGACTATCTGACAGATAGCGAGGTCCGTCAGATGGTCTGAGTGTAAGTGGCTGGCATAAGTTTGCTGCGACATGTCTTTTGACGGATTGTTCTGTGTGTACGCGATATTTGCGCAAATTTCACTACACCCATATTTATGAACAAAATGCTGGCTCTTAAGTTCGTGCTAAGCATAGTCTCCATAGTCTCAAGGCATTTGATTGGTCAATTTTGACTTGAGACTGATCTAAGAACGATCATTCTTGTTCATAAATACGAGTGTCAGACTTAGACGATCTAACAGACTTAGGTGTGAATTTTTTCTCGCCATGCATGTTCAGACTGTCTGACAGATAGCGAGGTCCGTCAGACAGTCTGAGTGTAAGTGGCTGGCATAAGTTTGCTGCGACATGTCTTTTGACGGATTGTTCTGTGTGTACGCGATATTTGCGCAAATTTCACTCGTTCAGACCAAAAAAATCGAGTATGTGTACGAAGCGCTGAGATGTAAAATGGTGGAGGCGGCTGTGGAATCTGGCATGATACAGTACGTGTCCACACATAGACCAAATATTAAGAAACCATGGTACAACAAGGAGTGCCGAGAATTGAAAAGAACCAGCAGACAAGCATATAGAAAATGGAAAAGGAAAAGGAACAGCGAAGATTTAAACACATTTTTCGTCGTGAAGAGGAAATTTTTTCAACTTTGTGCGAAACTAAAACAAGCCCATGAGAAGGAACTGAAAGAAAAACTTGTGAAGGTTAGAAATGCACAGGAGTTTTGGAAAACCGTTAAGAGATACAAGCCTAGAAAAGAAAATAGGAGCAAGGAAATCCCAATGGAGGCGTGGCGTGAGCACTTGATTAATAAGTTTCCAGCTAGACAAGAATGTCCTAATGTGATTTTCTCAGACGTTCTGCGTAGAGAAATGGACTCCGACTTTTGTATGGGAGAGCTGGAAAAAGGTATTTCGAACTTGAAAAATAACAAAAGTCCTGGCCCGGACAATGTTTTAAATGAGTATTTAAAAGTTATGAGTGAAGATTGGAAGAGAAACCTATTGAACTTTATTAATTATTTATTTGATGGTGGGAAAGTTCCTGATAGTTTGGCGACCTCTTACATTTTCATGTTGTACAAAAAAGGAGACACAAAAAGGTGTGAAAATTATAGAAGTATTTCTCTTTTGAACAATATTTTCAAACTAATCACCCATATGTTATCTGTTCGTATCCTAGCATGGATTGAAAACAACAAGTTGTTTTCGGAGGCTCAGGCTGGATTTAGACCTGGACG
>NW_007378206.1:0-1535 GCF_000475195.1 Diaphorina citri
GATTTAAAAAAAAAAAAAAAAAAAAAAAAAACAAACAAACAAACAAACAAACAAACAAACAAACAAACATAAGTTCTAAAAACCTTTATGCAGGTCAACTAGGTAGGCATACATAAAAAGCCCACTCAGGGGCTTAGATGTAGAGGCGAATAGCCCTAGGGCAGTGGTTCTCGAACTTTTTTTGGCCGCGGAGCACCAAGCAACTGCTGTAAACTCTACGGAGCACCCCCCCCCCCAACCCTTTAAGAATTTTTAAAAATAATTCGGAATGATTCGGAAATGTTCATTAGCGTACGGTCCGTACGGCTTGTTCCAATACTTCCTATTCGACTAAACATATTCGTGCGATTTTTTTTTTTTTTAATGCGGTAAGAAAAATGAAACTATGCGGAGTACCTGGAAGCTCTTCGCGGAGCACCTGAAAGCTCTGGAGCACTGGGTGCTCCGCGGAGCACAGTTTGAGAACCACTGCCCTAGGGGATACGTTAAGCTCCTTCGAAGCTATGCTCGTTAGGGTTAACTATTTTACCCCCTGTTTATAGTCCCACAGACTTTTGGAAATCGACAGAATCAGACATGAAAAAATACTAAAATCTTATTTTTTCTAGGGCAATTCTGTCCGGGAACGGAAAATGTGCCAGCCTAGTTAGCTTAGTTGGTAGTGCGTCTGCCTTGTAAGCGCTAGGCCGCGGGTTCGATTCCCGCCCGGGGCGGATTTATTCGACTAAACATATTCGTGCGATTTTTTTTTTTTTTAATGCGGTAAGAAAAATGAAACTATGCGGAGTACCTGGAAGCTCTTCGCAGAGCACCTGAAAGCTCTTCGCGGAGCACAGTTTGAGAACCACTGCCATACACAATAAGTCCACTCAGAGACATAGGTGTAGGGGCGAATGCCCCAAAGGATGGGTGAAGCCTATACGAATCTACGTACACAAGATGGAAAAGTAAAGCGTGCAATTACTCATGTTAAGCAAACGTCGAGCGTGGCTTGTATTTGGACGGGTAACCATGCAGGACACTACAAGCGAAAGATAATAAAGTGTGCAATTACCGTTATCAAAGTAAAACTTGTGGAACTCCATCCCTTCCACTAAATTACCTAGGGCTTCGGGTTCAAAAGCCGTCAAATGAGGATCACAGATTTTCCTGGAATGTAAAGAATCAAGTCAATTATTTGGATTTAAGAAATTTACTTATGAAGGATTATTTATTATGTCTTCGTAAAGCCAGCCACGATCAGATAGATCTGACAGGCGGACCTGATCAGGTCAGCTGTCAGGTCTACCTGATAGTGAGTGGCTGGCTAATATTCAGGAAACTTTTAGGGTTCAATCGTGTAAGAACCAAGTAGCCCCTTTAGTTCAAACTGGTGAAATTTTCTGTCACACCGCATCGTTTAGTTTTGCTGTCATGCAAATGCTACCGTTAGTGGCCTAAGAAGATGAGTCGATTCCATTAACCTCTTTAGGGGTGGGGCGTTAGGGGTAGGATCTAGTTTTACTTACGTATAAGCCTCATTTAGGGGTAGGATC
>NW_007378206.1:1879-62411 GCF_000475195.1 Diaphorina citri
CTTAACACGAAAAGTAAACCGTATACCTAGATATAGTAGGAGAGTAAAGATCTATAGATCTCACAATCATGCCCTACAAATCACTAATAAATAAATATTTAGAACATTATACATGTTGTATATATGTTGTTTTTTTTTTAAACATTCTATCTCTTAAATCACTACATGAGTTATACGAACGAAACCAGACCAAATCACTAAGCAGCCAAGACACGTGTTTCGTCCCTATTTGGACTTCTCAACAAGGACGAAACACGTGTCTTGGGCTGCTTAGTGAGTTTGGTCTGGTATTTCGTTGTATAACTCATGTAGTGACTTTAAAGGATAAAAAAAAAAAAAAAAAAACATATAGGTATACATATTGTTACACTCCTACAAAGTTCATAAAAAACTTTCAACATTATAATTATTTAAGTATCTACTCAGATTCTCTTATCTACCTAATCTTAGGTATAGTGTGCTATGTGTGTAGCTGCCAATTCTACCAATTATGTGAGATTGCCAAATAATCGACCTTTTTTTTATTATATTTATTTACATTTTTTCTCTCTCAACCCTAAATAAATAAATAAATTTATAAATAATAATTAAACAAGAACACTTTAATTTAAACAACATGCACCCTCACTTGTAGTTCTAGAAAAAAGTGTAGTGTGTGGTGCGACTCATTTTTACATTGCCTACAGGACACTTGGAAAAGAAATCGGTGAAACTTTAAATTGGGGACGGGGTCTAAGTTGGGGTAGTAATAATGGACCATAGGGGTAACCATAGGGGTGGCCTTTTTGATGACAAATCGTAACATTAAATTAAAAGCGTAGGAACTAAAACTAAGACTAATACCCTGTCACCAATATAATGTACTATTCCTTAACCGAAAAGTAACCTATACCTAGATATAGTAGAGAGTAAAGATCTATAGATCCACAATCATGCCTACAAAATCACTAATAAATAAAATATTTAGACATTATAATTTGTATATATCTCGTGCGGTAGACCCAAGGAGTCGTATGGGAAACGCAAGGGGTTCTGCGGAAGTCATGATCGTATGGATCATCAAGAACATCAAGACAACCATGGGTTCAGATGTGAAGATCTTTGCTCAAAGTAAGTACATATTGTTGAAGGGAATGTCACAAAAGGTCTAACCAGGTCGCAGTGACCAAGGGCGTTTATTAAAGCAGATGGCCTTACTTATAATAATACCAAAGTACATATTGTTAATAGGTACGGATTACAGTCCATTCACACTGCAAGAAACGAATTTTTCTTCGTCACGAATATAATTCTGTGGCGTATACAAATGAAATAGTGTGTTCACATTGCCAACGAAGAAAAATTGTCGTGCGGTAGACCCAAGGAGTCGTATGGGAAACGCAAGGGGTTGTGCGGAAGTCATGATCGTATGGATCATCAAGAACATCAAGACAACCATGGGTTCAGATGTGAAGATCTTTGCTCAAAGTAAGTACATATTGTTGAAGGGAATGTCACAAAAGGTCTAACCAGGTCGCAGTGACCAAGGGCGTTTATTAAAGCAGATGGCCTTACTTATAATAATAATACCAAAGTACATATTGTTAATAGGTACGGATTACAGTCCATTCACACTACAAGAAACGAATTTTTCTTCGTCACGAATATAATTCTGTGGCGTATACAAATGAAATAGTGTGTTCACATTGCCAACGAAGAAAAATTCGTGCAGTGTTAACAAGGTCAGTGAATTTTTCATCCAAAACTGTAGCTTTAAAACAGCGCCACCATGGTTTTCTAACATCATCTCTTCTAGAGTCTTTTGGTCTACCTTGACTTTTATAGCTACCTTTATGCCTATAATATACACGAGACCTTGTTTAGACTGCGGGGGTAAAGAGAATTTTAGTCTCATTCGAGTAGGATAAACAAGGTATATTCTAATTCTGTTCCTTCACAGATGTGCCCAAGAACTGAACTGTGACGACACCGGCGACCTTCATCACTCTTCCTCGCACAGTTCCCAAGGTCACCACCAGAGCTCCTCTCACTCCGGCTGCTCGCGGAAGACTGGCAGCGTGTGCGACTCGAAACCGAAAGGATCGCACTCGAGTCTTTCCGGCCATCATCGGGGATGCTCGGGGTCACGGCATAGACTTAGCGCATGCCCATCGGACATTTCTATCGATGAGAACTGCCCGATTCACGGCAAGCTGTCCCGGTCGCATCACGGAGAGGACTCTCCTTCTTCTGCCGGGAGCGAGTGTAAGGCCACCGCCTGTCAGCAGAAACCCCAGGTACATCATCAGCAAATTACCACAAGTTTTAGGCGAAAACCACGGCGACCATAAACCATGGACCCTCGCCGAGACCATCGACCATCGCAGAAAAAATACTCAGCTAATTTGATTTTCTGCGAGGGTCGGTACTATGGTCAAGGCTCCGATGAGGCCGCTTCTATTCATTAGCATGGTTTGTTTATTTTCTTTTGGGTTTGTACTTACTAGGTTACGGTCGATGATCTAAAGATTCTAAAGGGATTTTTCAGACCTATGAGAGCAATATAAACAAGCACTATGATCATTATTTTTTCTCAGCATACCATATTATCATATCATACATATTAAGTCAATCGTTCTCAGAAAGAAGGGGCCACGTTAGTTTAGTAGCAAAGATAGCATAGGCCCCTCTTCCTAGGAACAATTCAAGTATTGATCGCTGACAAATCAAAAATATCTTTTCATTCCCAGGTCCGCTTTTCCGACTGCGACACAACGGGACCAGACGGTCTAGCCGAAGAAGAGGCCACGTTAGTTTAGTAGCAAAGATAGCATAGGCCCCTCTTCCTAGGAACAATTCCAGTATTGATCGCTGACAAATCAAAAATATCTTTTCATTCCCAGGTCCGCTTTTCCGACTGCGACACAACGGGACCAGACGGTCTAGCCGCGCGTGAGCGGTCGCCTAGTGAGTCCCGGTCTCATTCGCGGCACCGCACCGAACCCCCAGCCCGGTCCCGAAGTGGCCAACCCGGGCGAGATGTAGGGAAAACGCCCAGTGGCAAGGATTTCCCGCAGAAGGGCCAGACCTCGTGTGAACCCCAGGTAAGAAATTAATTCAACTTGTGGGTACGTACATATGTCTTTAGGAAACCCCAGGTAAGAAATTGATTCTATTTGAAGCTTGGAAGGTAGCGCGTCTGCCTTGTAAGCGCTAGGCCGCGGGTTGGGAAAACGCCCAGTGCCAAGGATTGCCCGCAGAAGGGCCAGACCCCGTGCGAACCCCAGGTAAGAAATTAATTCTACTTGTGGGCATAGTTTGTAAAAGATAATCGAGAAAAATTAGCACAATAGCACCAAAACAAAGGATAAATATAGCAAAAAAGGATAAACAAGTTAGATGGATATTGACTATCTTTTAAAAAGAGAATCGAGGTAACAATAACAGATTTGATGAAGTTGGATAGTAATAGAACAAATGTACCTAATAAGTACTTAATAGGTACCTATAGGTCATAAATCAAACGTCGAGAAAAAATAGCACAATAGCACCAAAACAAAGGATAAATATAGCAAAAAAAGGATAAACAAGTTAGATGGATATTGACTATCTTTTAAAAAGAGAATCGAGATAGCAATAACAGATTTGATGAAGTTGGATAGTAATAGAACAAATGTACCTAATAAGTACTTAATAGGTACCTATAGGTCATAAATCAAACGTCAGCTAAAGAATCATCAACAAACCATAAAAAAAAAAAAAAAAAAAAAAAAAAAAAAAAAAATTTAAAATTTAGTAAACAATCATCAACAAACCATATAAAAAAAAATCAATTTAAAATTTAGCATTCATTAGGTCTGAATCAATATTCTGAAGCGACATCGACATTTGTGTGAACATAAACATCCTTTTTTCACGTTACCTAGGTACATTTTATTGCAAACTTTACACTAAACGCTTCTTCTTTTCCTCCGCCTTTTCAGAAGGGGTCTGGGTTTTTCGTCAACCCTCAATCAGCCCTTGGGTGATCGCTTTTGGGTTGACATTAGGTTTTGGCTACACATTTTACGAGTTCTTTGTCATTCCTTTAGCAAGGGAAATTCAGGCGGGTATACTCCCTGTTCAAAGTCCCCCAGCCAGGCAGTATAAACGAGGTATATTCTATTCTATCCCTCCCCAGATCACCCTTTCTGTGCACCGGTCCAAATCCCACTCTTCCCGGCGCTCATCCAAACCGCGCGCTAAAGTCCCCCAGCCAGGCAGTATATTCTATTCTATCCCTCCCCAGATCACCCTTTCTGTGCACCGGTCCAAATCCCACTCTTCCCGGCGCTCATCCAAACCGCGCGCCACCGACTCACCCGCATGTTCCGCGCGCAACTTCAACGAAAGCAAAATGAAGTTCGACCTTGTCTTTGAAAACATCTGCGAGAATTTGAGCGACGAAATGTACCGTATCCAGAAGGACGAGTGCATCACTTGCTGTGTGCCTTCGTATATTACCAAGGGGAAATCCAAAATGGGAGGTCGACAGAGCAAGTGTGATGTATCTGCGAGAATTTGAGCGACGAAATGTACCGTATACAGAAGGACGAGTGCATCACTTGCTGTGTGCCTTCGTATATTACCAAGGGGAAATCCAAAATGGGAGGTCGACAGAGCAAGTGTGATGTAGCAGCTGGTTGTTGAGCTTGTTAAGCAGCTGGTTGTTGAGCTTGTTCAGCAGCTGGTTGTTGAGCTGGTTCAGCAGATGGCTGAACTGTCCCAGCAGCTGGTCGTTGAGCTGGTTCAGTAGCTGGTTGGATGTTCTTCTTCTTCTTACTTCTTCTTCGTTTGCTTCTTCTTCTTCCTCCTCCTCCTCTTCTTCTTCTTCCAATTGCCTATAAGTAGGTATTGTAAACTGTTTGTTTAATGTTTTCAAGTTATCTGGTACCTTATATTTGAAGGTAGAGAGCGTTTCATAAATACTTTGCGTAAAAATTGTACTGCCAAGCTCACAACATGATTTTCTTGAATTTTTGGACAAGAAATTCACCCCAGACAAAAAGAACTTGATCACTACACCACCGATATACCTACTTTGATAGAAGGAACTGTAACAACGGAGGTCTTATCATCCCGAAATCGAAGAAAGAATTAAGGAGGGCAGGAAAAAGCCAGCCGTTCCGAGTAGGATAAAGTTCGCCCCGTACGTGAATCGAACCAGCGACAAAGAGCTTACAAATCTAACGAGGCTCGAATAATAAATAGGTACCTTTAAAATTCAACTTCAATTCATTGCCTGCAAATGTTACCTTTCTTTCGTGTTGTTCGCTTTTTTTCGGCCTCAGCACGTGATAACAATGAAATTTTATCTGCTTGAAAATCTGCTCTATTTTTGGCCCAATGCAGACCGCGGGACAAAGGGATTTTTTAAGCGCACAAAGTTCTATATTTGATACCCGTAAAATTCTATACTTACCTACCCTATCCCCAAGTTATACACCGTACATATACAATATACCTACGTATGATTATGTGATATTCTATTCCCAAAGTTCTATATTTGACATTCGTGTAACCATGCGAGCTAATTGCATTGTTCGCCTCACATTCTAATCAATTTCCAAAAAAGGCTTTTTCGAAAAACTCAAAAATAGGGCAGTGGTGGTTTTATGAAAGGGTCGACGAGTTTAATACCTATTAATAATAGGGTATGACCCCCAGCCCAGAATGTACCTTGGTAGGTACATACTATGTATATTGTAATTTAGGAAATTAGATGAAAATATTTGTTACATAGATATTAATAGGGCATAAATTTGTGCTTGAAAGTTAGTGGAATCTTTATAGGTAGGTATACGAGATCCAGTTGTGTCCGACAGTGGTATAGGTTCACTGTTTTCTATTATTCCATTTTCAGGAGCAACAACATAAAGTTATGACTGGAACAAATATTGCTTAGGCCAGCCACTCACTATCAAAAAAAAAAACTTATCGTAAAGTACTTATTGAGTAAGTTGAGGTGCATGAGTTGCTAAAACTTGATATCTTGTGCATCGTTTCCACCACTAGGCAATATCTATAGATTCTATGGTGTACCTATAGAGAATTCCAGCTTGGGTGTAGAGAAGTGTTTGACTGCTGAGTCATGAGACTCATGAGCATTGAGCAGTATTGATTGGCATCACATTTGTGATATCCATTGGTATCAAATACAATACCTCTCTCTAGTTTTCTCTTCTAGTAGATAGAGATACTTTGATACTCACCTATTCAAGCTACCATCATAATAATCTCACAGTGATATTGTCTGTTGCTGGTACTTATTATGGTCATATCCGTGCACTGTACATTAGGTAAAGGCTTACAACCTTAAAGAGATAAGGTGCGTTTTCGGAATAGTTGGTATTCTCCTATCCTGGCCTCCTTCGATTTCGGGACGATAAGACCTGCGTTGTAACAGTTCCCTCTATAAAACCTCAGAAGACCTGACGTTAGGTATACCTGATCAGGTCTGCCTGATAGTGTGTGCTCATCAGGTGTCAGGTCGACCTGATAGTGAGTGGCTGGCCAGAAAATCGCCATATGTCTGATGGCAAGTAGGTTTAATAGGCATATTTCGCCCATTTTTGAAAAGCGCAAAATATGATATATTTATTTTATTCACCCATCAATCCATCCTTAGGAGCAGCAACATTCTTGACTCATGACTGGAACAAATTTAAAATTTCTTATGAACCTTAAGTATCCCTTTTTTCAAATAGGCGTTCCGTGAGGAAAATAATCACCCTTATGTCTAATGCACGTGGGCGGACGATATAATAATCAAGGCTCGTCATAGAATTTTCCTAGAACCCAACATTCAGGTGCCTGTGGTACTTCTAGCAGTTCTAGCTAATGTTTTTCCTGAAGATGAAAAGCTTCTCTGAGCAGTCTGAGCTAGTATTTCCCTGAACCTTTCTAAAGTCTTCAAAATACACACCTGAAGTTTCATTAGGTATCTTGAAGAAATACAAAATACCTACTTACTCACCTGGTAATCAGGAGGGCGTGGGTTCAATCCCAGCCGAAGTGGAATAGAATAGAATTTTATTCTCATAAAAAAAGTACTTAGTAGTCTACTGCAGGGGTAAAGAGACCCTTCAGCCTTCAATCATATTCCTGACCAAAATTTACAATGGTAGTTAAGTACTGAGTTTATCCCCGACTTTGTTACAGGTAGGTACCTACTACCTACTTTGCTTTCGTCAGTACAATTTCAGTTTTCGAGTAGGTACTTAGGTACTTTTGTATGAAGTGTATTGTAGATATAAGTATCTAAAGTTTTACATTTAAATTATTGAACTTACTCTTACCCGAAGTGTACCATTGAACCTCAAAACCACTGACATCATCTGTGAGATCAACAACCAACTCCACGAAGCATTCAACATTCGGTTCCCTCTACCTCGAATGGCAATTACAGCGTTGCCATATGTTACCCCGGTTATGTAGGCCACGTTGCCAGAGCGTCATTTCGTGTAGAATGTTGCAACCTGCTGCTAAAAATAAAAATCCTGAAGACATAGGTACACATCTCTCACATGACTTGCTCGGAATTTTATGGAGATTCCCCAAAAATATGATAGAGAGAACTGAAACACTGATGGTGGATTTCACCAACCTTCTTTTCAGCCCCTAACTACCAGTTAACTTAACAACCTTGTTGGGCCTATACAAATCAAATGGAATTTAACAGGCCGTTAGCTTAACAGGCCTTCTACGGACTGAAAAATTATAGGTGAAACTCCATATCAAGACCTCATCGTCTCGAAATTGAAGAGCGAGAAGGACAGTATGGGAGAAAGATAGGCGTTCCGAGAACAAACTGTATCTGTTCAGAATAAAGTTCCCGGGCGAGGATCAACAACCACCCATGGGAATCGAACCAGCAAACTATCGCTAAGAAGGCAGGCGCGGTACCTTCCGAGCTAACTGGGCTTTCTTCGGAGTAAATTTGAGGGTTGTAATGCGAAGTGATGCCTTCTTCCCGAAGTTGTTGACTCTCTTTTCTTGTACCTAAAAGCTCTCAACCTGTTCAACCTTATACGTCTATAACTTAGCGGTATCCGCGCGAACGACCTACTGCCCGTAGTGTAAACTACTAAAGCGCCTAAAAAGGAAAAAAAAGTTGTTGTTGTTGTTGTTGTTGTAGCGGCTTTAGCTTTCGCCGAATGGCGATAGCAGAATAAAGAAAAGATGTCTTTTTGTATCTGCTATACACCGGGGTGATGGTCTCTAGCTCTAGCCATGTTAAATTGGCTGGCTCGTCCTGAACCGCAGTCAACCATCGTGAGGACTTGTGCTTGGTCTTTAAAGCAGAGTAAAAGCACATGCTAAATAGTTACGCCACTCTGTGATATTTAGGCACCTTAAGACGCCCAAGGAACGTAACGCAACACTAATTCTTTAAAAAAAAAAGTGATAAAGGGAACAACTAGTGTTGGGTCGTGGGTAAATACCCACTGGGTGGGTAAATAAAAATTGGGTATTTACCCGGGTATTTATCCACCCCCAGGGTGGGTAAATACCCGGGTATTTTCAAAAAAAGAAGAAAAATAAACAAATAACATTGTCCCTTGATTTTTTTTTTTTTTAATTTCCCAAGCACAATTCGACTGAGGCGCTTCTTGAAAGTACACGGGTATTTATAAAAATTGGGTATTTACCCGGGTAAATACCCAGGATATTTACCCCAAAAATAAGTACCCGGGTATTTACCCATCACTAGGAACAACAGAGGATAAATCCTGAAATATGTAGAAGAGAGCAGGGCAGGATAGTAGAAAGCCAACCGTTCCGAGAAGCCGAGAACGAACCATATTTGTTTAGGACAAAGTTCGCCCCGGACGGGAATCGAACCTCCGACCTATCGTCACAACCTAACTAGGCTGGTGTAGTTATTAATTTTCCATACCAAATATATAAGTAGGTATGGACTATGGAACTTGTACCTTTAAATATTTCAGTATAAACTCCTTTTGGACAGATAAACTCTGCTAGATAAAAAAAGGTTTGGTAGAACGCAAAATAAATATTGACCGAGAAATAATTTGGAAGTGTTCTTTCTTGACTCGAATTCAGAACAAAAGAACCAAGATATCGAAGAATCACGAATCAAAACCTCTGTTGCAAGAAGACCTTGACTCAAGAAGTTGGGCACCTTAAGACAACCAAGAAACTCTGGCGTAGCTCAATAGGAAGAATTGAAGGAGCGTAAATCACATGCTAAATGTTGTTGTTGTAGCGGCTTTAGCTTTCGCCGAATGGCGATAGCAGAATAAAGAAAACATATCTTTTTGTATCTGCTATACACCGGGGTGATGGTCTCTAGCTCTAGCCATGTTAAATTGGCTGGCTCGTCCTGAACCGGGCACCTTAAGACAACCAAGAAACTTTGGCGTAGCTCAATAGGAAGAATTGAAGGAGCGTAAATCACATGCTAAATGTTGTTGTTGTTGTAGCGGCTTTAGCTTTCGCCGAATGGCGATAGCAGAACAAAGAAAACATATCTTTTTGTATCTGCTATACACCGGGGTGATGGTCTCTAGCTCTAGCCATGTTAAATTGGCTGGCTCGTCCTGAACCGCAGTCAACCATCGTGAGGACTTGTGCTTGGTCTTTAAAGCAGAGTAAAAGCACATGCTAAATAGTTACGCCACTCTGTGATATTTAGGCACCTTAAGACGCCCAAGGAACGTAACGCAACACTAATTCTTTAAAAAAAAAAGTGATAAAGGGAACAACTAGTGTTGGGTCGTGGGTAAATACCCACTGGGTGGGTAAATAAAAATTGGGTATTTACCCGGGTATTTATCCACCCCCAGGGTGGGTAAATACCCGGGTATTTACAAAAAAAGAAGAAAAATAAACAAATAACATTGTCACTTGATTTTTTTTTTTTTTAATTTCCCAAGCACAATTCGACTGAGGCGCTTCTTGAAAGTACACGGGTATTTATAAAAATTGGGTATTTACCCGGGTAAATACCCAGGATATTTACCCCAAAAATAAGTACCCGGGTATTTACCCATCACTAGGAACAACAGAGGATAAATCCTGAAATATGTAGAAGAAAGGAGGGCAGGATAGTAGAAAGCCAACCGTTCCGAGAAGCCGAGAACGAACCATATTTGTTTAGGACAAAGTTCGCCCCGGACGGGAATCGGCAGAGTAAAAGCACATGCTAAATAGTTACGCCACTCTGTGATATTTAGGCACCTTAAGACGCCCAAGGAACGTAACGCAAAGAAAAAAAAAAGTGATAGAGGGAACTATAACAACAGAGGATAAATCCTGAAATATGTAGAAGAGAGCAGGGCAGGATAGTAGAAAGCCAACCGTTCCGAGAAGCCGAGAACGAACCATATTTGTTTAGGACAAAGTTCGCCCCGGACGGGAATCGAACCTCCGACCTATCGTCACAACCTAACTAGGCTGGTGTAGTTATTAATTTTCCATACCAAATACATAAGTAGGTATGGAACTTGTACCTTTAAATATTTCAGTATAAACTCCTTTTAGACAGATAAACTCTGCTAGATAAAAAATAATAGAAAGTAAAAAGTTTGGTAGGTAGAACGCAAAATAAATATTGACCGAGAAATAATTTGGAAGTGTTCTTCCTTGACTCGAATTCAGAACAAAAGAACCAAGATATCGAAGAATCACGAATCAAAACCTCTGTTGCAAGAAGACCTTGACTCAAGAAGTACTTGGTAGATTCAATCCTAACTACTTACCTCTCTAGAAGTTGTTCAGAATAGTTCACATCTAGATTTTAGAGTTCTAGATCTAATATTCAGTTTTATTTCCCCTGGATTACCTTCACACTTCACACCTTCACCAATAAAGTGAAATAACCAAATAATTATCTAGGTAAGTAAGTACCAGCCTAAAGCCTAGTTAGCTTGGTTGGTAGCGCGGCTGTCTTGTAAGCGCTAGGCCGATTCCCGCCCGTGGCGCATTTTATCCTGAACGGATAAGATTCGGTCTCGGAACGGCTGGCTTTCTCCTATCCTGTCTTCCTTCTTTCTTCGCTTTCGGAACGATAAGACCTTAGCAGTTACAGTTCCCTCTATCAAACCTAAAAAAAAAACTGGTACTTCTAGCTAATGTTTTCCCTGAAGATGAAAAGCTTCTCTGAGCAGTCTGAGCTAGTATTTCCCTGAAGGCCCTGAACCTTTCTAAAGTCTTCAAAATACACACCTGAAGTTTCATTAGGGCTCTCGACGCCCTACATGGCTTTATTTCTTCAAGATACCTACTTACGTACTCACCTGGTAATCAGGAGAGCGTGGGTTCAATCCCAGCCGAAGTGGAATAGAATAGAATTTTATTCTCATAAAAAAGTAGTAGTCTACTGCAGGGGTAAAGAGACCCTTCACTCCCTTCAGCCTTCAATTCTATTCCTCACCACAATAATGGTAGTTACTGAGTTTATCCCCGACTTTGTTACCTACTTTGCTTTCGTCAGTACAATTTCAGATTTCGAGTAGGTACTTTTGTATGAAGTGTATTGTAGATATAAGTATCTAAAGTTTTATATTTAAATTATTGAACTTACTCTTACCCGAAGTGTACCATTGAACCTCAAAACCACTGACATCATCAGTGAGATCAACAACCAACTCCACGAAGCATTCAACATTCGGTTCCCTCTACCTCGAATGGCAATTACAGGGTTGCCATATGTTACCCCGGTTATGTAGGCCACGTTGCCAGAGCGTCATTTCGTGTAGAATGTTGCAACCTGCTGCTAAAAATAAAAAATACCAAAGTACATATTGTTAATAGGTACGGATTACAGTCCATTCACACTACAAGAAACGAATTTTTCTTCGTCACGAATATAATTCTGTGGCGTATACAAATGAAATAGTGTGTTCACATTGCCAACGAAGAAAAATTCGTGCAGTGTTAACAAGGTCAGTGAATTTTTCATCCAAAACTGTAGCTTTAAAACAGCGCCACCATGGTTTTCTAACATCATCTCTTCTAGAGTCTTTTGGTCTACCTTGACTTTTATAGCTACCTTTATGCCTATAATATACACGAGACCTTGTTTAGACTGCGGGGGTAAAGAGAATTTTAGTCTCATTCGAGTAGGATAAACAAGGTATATTCTAATTCTGTTCCTTCACAGATGTGCCCAAGAACTGAACTGTGACGACACCGGCGACCTTCATCACTCTTCCTCGCACAGTTCCCAAGGTCACCACCAGAGCTCCTCTCACTCCGGCTGCTCGCGGAAGACTGGCAGCGTGTGCGACTCGAAACCGAAAGGATCGCACTCGAGTCTTTCCGGCCATCATCGGGGATGCTCGGGGTCACGGCATAGACTTAGCGCATGCCCATCGGACATTTCTATCGATGAGAACTGCCCGATTCACGGCAAGCTGTCCCGGTCGCATCACGGAGAGGACTCTCCTTCTTCTGCCGGGAGCGAGTGTAAGGCCACCGCCTGTCAGCAGAAACCCCAGGTACATCATCAGCAAATTACCACAAGTTTTAGGCGAAAACCACGGCGACCATAGACCATGGACCCTCGCCGAGACCATCGACCATCGCAGAAAAAATACTCAGCTAATTTGATTTTCTGCAAGGGTAGGTACTATGGTCAAGGCTCCGATGAGGCCGCTTCTATTCATTAGCATGGTTTGTTTATTTTCTTTTGGGTTTGTACTTACTAGGTTACCCAAGGTCAGTGAGTTTTTCATTCAAAACTGTAGCTTTAAAACAGCGCCACCATGGTTTTCTAACATCATCTCTTCTAGAGTCTTTTGGTCTACCTTGGCTTTTATAGCTATGTACCTTTATGCCTATAATATACACGAGACCTTGTTTAGACTGCGGGGGTAAAGAGAATTTAGTCTCATTCGAGCAGGATAAACAAGGTATATTCTAATTCTGTTCCTTCACAGATGTGCCCAAGAACTGAACTGTGACGACACCGGCGACCTTCACCACTCTCATATGATAGATGAAACGATCTAACAGTTCTCTCATTGTCTAGTGAAAAATGGGTATTGATGTCAAACGGAACACTGTAATTTGGGCACACCTTTAGAGAGGAAGGGAAGCTGATCTCCCGTAGGTCCCATGTAGGATCCGCCTCTGATTTTCATTTCCTACAATAATCATATCAATTTTGTTCCATCTCAAGATTTTCCCCCTAGGTCTATCAGACATGAAAAAATACTAAAATCTCAATTTTTTTAGCGCAATTCTGTCCGGGAACGGAAAATGTTAAGTCGGGATTCGAACCGCAATTGTCTAAAAAATGTCTTGATAACCCCAGTAGCTTGCTAGATTCCGAAAGGTGGTACTCGGTTAGTATGACCGAAAATGTCCTACGCTCTACCCATCGCCATCAACAGGGGCCAAGAATTTAAACCATCCTCAACACAAATCCGTGAAATTTTCGGCCACTCTCAATTCAAACTCTCAGTTCACTCTCAAGCACAAAATTCACAACACACAGAAAAATTTCACCGCTCTCTTCAACAGAACACAAGAACAATCACAGCATTTAAGTTTTTTTCCCCAAACAGAACACAAAAGAACTTCCTAACAGAGCACCCAACACCAACAATACAACTACATCCATAACATCCCAAATCACACGTTCACCCGTCAAAAAGCTTACGAAGACAGATCAAGTACCGAGTCTCAGATAGTCTGTCCATCCTACAAAACCGCAGAAGTGAAAACTCAAGAAGAAGACCTCAGCTATTCGTTCGATAAGGTAGCCAAAACCTTCTACCCTGTCAAGATCCCCCTGTCGGGTTAAACCCGCCCCTTTGGAGGAGCACCAACCATCTTGCGCGCAGCTCCTGCTTTCCCTATCGGTCCCAAACAGAACACAAAAGAAGTTCCTAACAGAACACCCAACAACACAACTACATCCATAACATCCCAAATCACACGTTCACCCGTCAAAAAGCTACGAAGACAGATCAAGTACCGAGTCTCAGATAGTCTGTCCATCCTACAAAACCGCAGAAGAGAAAACTCAAGAAGAAGACCTCTGCTATTCGTTCGATAGGGTAGCCAAAACCTTCAACCCTGTCAAGATCCCCCTGTCGGGTTAAACCCGCCCCTTTGGAGGAGCACCAACCATCTTGCGCGCAGCTCCTGCTTTCCCTATCGGGTTTGTTAACCCGCTCTGCTCCAAATTTGTTCTCCGCCCTCACAAGACCTTTCACAATGTCGCACTACAACAGCGAGGAAGATATGTGCCACTGCGACGAACACCATACTCTCTCATATGAGCGCGGAAGGGGCTGTGGGAAGCACCGCAGTGATTCGTGCCACTCGGGGTCAAGCCACCACAGCGACAAGTGCAGCGGCGGAAGACACCACAGCAAAAAACGCCATTCAAGCCACGACAGCGGAAAATGCCATTCAAGTCGCGATAAGTGCGGAGGCGGTTCAAGTCACCACAGCGCAAATTTCGGATCCCACGATAAGTGTGGAGGCAGCTCGAGTCATGACAAGTGTGGCGGCTCTAAACACCACGGGAAAAGTGACGCATGCGACAAATACTCCACGGACCGTTCCTCCCGACACGACAAGTGTCACGACCGTCAATGTGACGATAAGCACGACCGGTGTAACGAGTGCGGGAAACGCGAGAGCAAATGCGATTGCGAAGCGGAAGTGTGCGACCAATGCGGGAAAACGAAAAACGGCAAAAAAGACAAGTGTGGCAAAGCGGACAAGGGACACGACAAACACGGATGCGGCAAACACCACCGCAAACACGGCTCGCACCACGGCGAATGTGACGCATGCGGCAAACCCAAACACAAGTGCAAGTGCGATGAAGGTCACGACAGGTGCCATCGGTGCGGCAAATCCCACGACAAATCCGGTAAATCGCACGATAAATGCGGTAAATCGCACGATAAATGCGGTAAATCCCACGACAGTTGCGGTTCGCACGACAAATCCGGCGGCGGATCGCATGACAAGTGTGACGCGTGCGGCAAACGCGAGGACAAATGTCAGTGCGATTCCGAACACAGTGGATCGCACGGGAAATTGTCGCACGACAAATGTGGACACGACAAGAAGCACGGAAAATGTGACCGCTGCGGTAAAACGCATAAGGGGGGCAAACACAAGGCGTGCGACGTGTGCGGACAGAGGAAGAACAAATGTGAATGCGACGGCCAGGCGGATCACCACAAGGACTCGTGCGGTAAGTGTGATGGGAATACCGATGATTCGTGCTGCCAGGGGAGCGCTGACGTGTGTAAGAAACAATGTGGACCCATGTGAGAAAATACAAGAAAGCCTAAACCATGTATGAAATCCTGTCCAGGGTAAGAAAACAAGAGATCTTGAGCCATGTCAGAAATCCTGTTAAATAAAATACAAGAAATAAACTTGTGAAATAAACTGACCCTTACAAGAAATAAAGTAAATAAAATACCTTGCAAAATACTGACGTGTTTTTCCCAGAGGTTTCATCCAGGGAACTGTAACTGCTAAGGTTAATTTCCAGAAAGTGAAGAGAGAAAGAAATTAAGAATAACCCAACCTAGGTGGGAATCGAACCCATGACCTAGCACTTACAAGGCAGATGCGCTACCAACCAAGCTTGGAAATCCTACAAATTGAGATTACTGTACTGCAAGAAATGTGCCAGGTACCTGAGGTACTTCTTTTTTTTTTTAATGCATAAAGATATACTCATACACAAGACCTTGTTTAGACTGCAAGAGTAAAGATACTTTTCAGTCTCAGTCCAGCAGGATAAACAAGATAAGGATAGGTAGGTACGAGTATTTTAACTCTCCTTATTTTTTTTTATTATTATTATTATTATTATTATTTTTAATGCATAAAGATATACTCATACACAAGAACTTGTTTAGACTGCAAGAGTAAAGATACTTTTCAGTCTCAGTCCAGCAGGATAAACAAGATAAGGATAGGTAGGTACGAGTATTTTAAGTATACTCACCCAGCCAGCCTTGGATAGGTTTCGCCTCCTCAATCATAATCAGCACACTGTAGATCAGAAGAAAAGAGTGACCCGAGATGTCAAACCCTGACCATCGGGCTCCGGCCTCCAAACATTTGGACCGCCTCGAGAACCTTGGCTCTGTACATCGCCCGTAAATGCTTTCAATGTACTGGAACATGTTCGTCCAGAACATCCAGAAAAATGTGGCCACACCTGAAAATGACAAAATATAAATAGATAAAAAAGAATTATAAAAAAAAAAAATAGTTGTACAACCATATTTAATTATTAACACTTTACAGATAGGTAAAATGTTTTTATAAAATTCTTGGGATGAAGAGAGTACACTCCCAGTAGTCAGACTATTGTCACTAAAAACTGACCATCAAAAATTAGACCCGATTTCCCGATTACATTACTTTCCTTCCTATAGGATAAGAAAAGTAAAAAACTATCAATTTTTGTTCTTACCCAGCCTCAGCAGGTGGAATGCCACTTGTTTTCTGTCACTGCAGCAGTAGGTATAGCTTGTCATGACAACAAACGGTATGGTACAGATCAATGTCCATCCCCAACCTGGAAAGCAATAAGAAACAGGTAGGTATTGAATCAAAAGTAGAACACAATTTTCAAGATAGGTAAGTAGGTACTTACAAATTTTACTTCGCACTTACACTTACCCTGGCACTGTTTGTCTTTCAGATAAGGTTTCATGATAAAAAAAAAAAAACTTGTCCATTAGGTACTTAAGTCTCTGATAACAAAGGAGTCTACACCTTAATTAACAAAATTCTTGTTCTCAAGTCAGACTGAAGTCAATTTTGGCCAGATGTTTAGAATTTTATTGATGTTTCAATGAAACTTTAGAGCCAGTATTTTTTATTAGTAAAATATGGGTGTGAGAGACAGTACTGTCTTCCCATACGTATGGGAATCAGTAAATGGAAGTATTAAGTTGGTACTCACCTAATTTGACAAAATACTGATTCAAAAAGTGACTAGATTGTGAAAAGTATGACTTTGGATACGGCAAGACATCACCAATGATGGAGACAGCAAACAGTATTCCGAGATAGGTTGCTATCCGATATTTGATCTCAAGCATCAGATATTTATTCCCCAGACCAAGCACTACACGAATCAACTCATCAACAAGTGTCTCTTTAGCTGGTGTTGGTTTTGTTCCTTTGGTCTTTGACTGTTCAAAGTTACCCGAGCTGAAGTTCTGGTGCTTGATGCTGTCTCGTCTGATGGGATTTCTACGTCCGGCCATCATTGACATGGGTACAAGTTAACACTAGAGAATAAAATCACTACACATGAACCTCTATCTCTGGGCATAAAACGCTGCAATGGTTTATTGTTTTGAGCAAAATGATCCAGGACTCTGGTCTAGATCTTGTTCTACACTCCAGACACTAGGAAAACAGGAAATCCTCTATGTAGAACAGAGTTCAAAGTTGGTAAATATTTCTGAAGTTTAGCAAAACCACAACTGCCCTGAATTTACATTGAGCTCCGTTATCTAATCTGAAACTTCCAACTTATCTTGATGAAGAAATAACTTTCAGATTGCCTAATTTTCCGACAAAAAGTGAAAATTTAACATGAAAATTACAAAAATTCAACTTTTCCCACTACAGTCATTTTCAAAATAGCTGGGCATTCCACGAACAAAAAGAGGGAAGGGAAAGCGAGGGACAAGAGAGAAAACCTTTTTCTCTCTCCCTCCCTCTCTCTTCCTTTTCCACGGGGGGGGGCGAATGTAGGGGAAATTTCATCCTGAAAAAAATATCTCCCACCGATCAATACGCAACTTCCCCTCGATTTTTTCCCTCAGGTAAAAAGTCCCACGAGAGAAGAGAAAAAAATCCCTTTGATATTTTGCACGAAACGTTCGTTTCTTTACATTTCCCTGGCACTTTCTTCATATGGTGTAGGTATTATGATTAATCTCGATCTCTCTCGTCCTTTATTATTTATTCTTTCTCTCTGTCTCTCCCTTTCTCCTTTTGTTTATCTTTTTCTCGTACTTTCTCTTTTTTCTCTCCCTCTCTCTCTTTCTACTCTGAATAATTCTCAGATACCTACTTTGGATGTAAAGTCTTTTCATCCCCTAAACTCCCTAAAGATAACTTGCTGACTTGTGAAATGACAGGATAGAATAGAATATACTCCATTTATCCTTCTAGAACTGAGATATTTATACTTTATACTTTGTTTATCCTTCTAGGACTGAGATAGGGAAAAGAGGGACTTGAACAAAGCTAATGCCTCAGGCAAACAATAAAAGGGAAGACGAAAAGGAATATGAAGAGGATAGGTATATCTTTTGTTCTTTTCAAAGGATTTTTCAAGGTGTCTTTAAAGTCACTGTATAACAACTACTCTAAGGTGAAATGTGACCAAGTCATACCTACTACCTATTAATAAACTATGGAAAACACAACAACAACATGTTAATAGTACCCATTTCCATATTCGCCAATCGAAAATCGACGGACGAATTGGAGTTCTATGGGCTCTCAAAAATTACCGTGATAATAATCACGGAATAAAAACTCGGGTAAAATTGTGGTTGATCAGGGGTTACTTACAAAAGTATGGTAAAAATCTAGAAAAGTGAGAAGTTTTATATGAATAGATATTGACATTAAACTTGGTAAACTTGGAGTATGTTTTTTACTTTTTTTTTTTTTAATTAAATTGTTATTTTTATTATTATTATTATTATTATTTTATTTTGTTATTATTTTTTAAAGAGTCTGAAACTTCCAACTTATCTTGATAAAGAAATAACTTTCAGATTGCCTAATTTTCCGACAAAAAGTGAAAATTTAACATGAAAATTACAAAAATTCAACTTTTCCCACTACAGAAAATATGCAAAAAATGACATGCGTCAATGCAGGTCATTAGGTCAAAAATCACCCAATCAGAGCTCGACTTTTTGATGGGAAAAAGTTCTAATCACTTTTGTCCTGCTAGGTATTTTTATTTTATTTATTCGGATTTTTTTTTTACTTTAAATTAAAATAAAAAATCCTTCAGAAAATTAATCTTTTATTAAATCAAATTAATACGACTAGATTAATGGAATCTATTTTTTCAAAGCATATAGCAGCATAATTTATGAAAACTAAAAACTTTTATTAATCCCGTGCGCATTAAATTTTTCCTGCCAAACAGCTGAGCTGAGGCGCGTTAAAATCTTATCAGCTGATTGGCCGGACAAATCGATTTGAGAAACAGTGCCGCTTTCTAGCAGATTTTTTGAAAATCATCAATGTTCGTTACAAAGTCGTTGATTACAAAAAAATTCGAGCATTTTCAGCATTTTTGATTTTTACTTTTTCTTTGTCAAGGCAGGGCCGGATTAGCCCCCCGCGGGGCCCGGGGCAGTTTCAAAGGCGCGGGGCCCCCAGTTTGGGCTGATCGAACTTAAAATTTTCAGCGCCGCAGGCGAAATTTTTCAAAAAGTAGGTAGATACCTATGTGCCTCATGCTTTGTCACAAGTAGGGTTTCCAGACGTCCGGGTTTTCCCGGACATGTCCGGGTTTTTACATGTTTGTCCGGCGTCCGGGGGGATTTTTGAAAATTTGGGAAATGTCCGGGTTTTTGATGATAAGACTCCAATAATATTAAAAAGCGTTTTTAATTCTTCTGAGAAAAGATTTGAAAAAAAAAAGATCAATTCGTCATGTGTATTTTACATGACTAGATTGTCTTTACATTATGGACATTCATGTCTTTACATTATGGACATTCAACAAAACCAGTAAACATGTTTGCTTTCATCGGAATGTGAAGAAGAACGATCGTGTGTAACTTAAGTAAGACAAATGCAGTGTTCTCTGCACCCTGGGCACTGGTGCAAACTATACATTTTGAAATTTGGGAAATGTCCGGGTTTTCGATGGAATGTCCGGGTTTTTGGAACCAAATGTCCTACTTTTTAAAAATTTGATCTGGAACCCTAGTCACAAGTTAATTTTTCACGTACCTAATTCGTAGATATTTTCTTATCCTAATTTTCGCTGAACGCTAAAGTGAGCAAAATAAAATAGAGTGCCGCAGGCGAAATTTTTGAAAATTTTGCTAGATATTTTCTTATCCTAATTTTAGCTGAACGCTAAAGTGAGCAAAATAAATTAGAGCACCGCAGGCGAAATTTTTGAAAATTTTGGTCCACAATCTTGAGAAATCCAGGCTCACCAAAAGTAAATTTTTCAGCGCCGCAGGCGATTTTTTTTTTCCCTGTGTCAAGGTCGCGTTCTTGGACCAAGGTCGTAGATGGAAATGTTTGTAATGATTGTGATCCCTATGCTCTAGGTATGTACCTACTCATTTACCTACCTAGTGCCTATTTATAGAAATTCTTTTGCAGGTTTCTCTTTCTTAAAAGCAATTTTTTTTTTTCTTAGGTTTGCTAGAAGGAGCTGTAACTGCCAAGGTCTTATCGTCCGAAATCGAAAGGAGAAGGAACACAGGATAGGAGAAAGCCAGCCGCTCTGAGAACGAACCTTATCCGGTCAGGATAAAATCCGTCCCGGGTGGGAAAATCTAACCCGCGGCCTAGCACTTACAAGGCAGACGCGCTACCAACCAAGCTAACTAGGCTGGCAGAAGCAGTCTTGGCCATTTGAAAAAGGTAAATTAGCCATGAACTTACACTGAGAAAAAAGATGGTGACAGGGTGCCACAAGTTTAGGGTGGAAGAACTCTATTATCCGGTTACTTCCCCTGATTTAGGTTGATGGAATGCTTTCTATGTAGGTATTATAGTGTCGAACTTCCCGATATAGAGTTCAATATTAGTGTGCCGGAACCCACAGTCACCCGATTGGGCTGCCGGCACCCTAGTTTTTTCTCAGTGCAGTTTTGGGAGGTGGATTGATGGCGAAGATAAAGCTAGAGAGAGAGAGCTATTTTTAGTTTTCTACTAATCCCACATCCATGTTGTTGAATATTTAATTTTCTTGCTCATAAAATCATCTCTCTCTCTCTCTCTCTCTTTCTCTCTCTCTCTCTCTCTCTCTTTTTCCCTCTCTCTCCTTTCTTCCACAATAGGAGAGACAGGAATAAGAATTATTCAGAATTATTCCTGTCTAGAAAGAAAATAAGAGAGACAGGAATAAGAATTATTCCTGTCTCTCTTATTTTCTTTCTAATCCATTTCTTCTTTCTTCTTCTAAAACTCTCGTTTCCTTTCTTTTTCCTCTTCTTCTTCTTCTTCTTCTTCTTCTTCTTCTTCTTCTTCTTCTCCTCCTGCTCCTCCTCATCTTTCTTTCTCTCTCACTCGTTGTCTGTCATATAATTCACTTATCTCTGCGACACATGATTACCCTTAGAATTCCAAAACGGTAAATTATCTCTCTCTCTCTCTCCTCTGTCTCTCTCTCTCTCTATCCTCGACCTTTTTTGTCTCTTTTTTTCCTTTTCCTCCGGTCTTTCCCCTCTCTCTCTTTGCCTCCTCCATCTCTCTCTCTCTCATCTATAAGTTATAATCTGTTTGCGATAAAATCTTCACCGGGCGGGAACCGACCCCGCGACATAGTGCTTACAAGTTCTTACAAGTTAACTAGGCTGGCCCCTAGCCCCTACCCCTACATCCTACAGGAATCATCAGAAGTTAGGATCGCGGGTTCGGGTTCGGGCAGCTGACATAGGTACTGCCAATTGCCGAAGCCTAAGTGCCATATATGGCAATAAATTAACACCCATTTCCATTGTATTCGCCTATCGGATATCAGCGAAATGGAGTTCCATGGGCTTCCAAAAATTCTCGACCCTATTAATAATTTAGTAGATACAACAACAACAACAACAACAACAACAACAACAACAACAACAACAACAACAACAACAACAACAACAACAACAACAACAAGACGAACAACACCACGAACAACACCACCAACAACAACACCAACAACAACACCACCAACACCACCACCACCACCACCACCAACAACAACAACAACAACAACAACAACAACAACAACAACAACAACAACAACAACAACAACACCAACACCAACAACAACAACATTGTTAGAGGGAACTGTTCCAATGGAGATCTTATCACCACGAAATCGAATAGAAGAATGAGGACAGGATAGGAGAAATCCAGCCGTTCCGAGAACGAACCTTATCTGTAGGATAAAGTTCACTCTGTGCAGGAATCTTCACTCCAAGTGGCAAATTTTATTTTAACCCCACAACTTTTCCTTCTGTTACTTTGTTCCACAACTGTCAAAAGGTTCGTTTGAGTGAAATTTTTGAGGCTCGTCTAGTATATTTTGGGATCGACTCAGACCTTTAGGCTCCGTCCTTTTTCTAAGTTCTAGAGGTTACTGAACCATTAGCGTAATCGTTTTTAAAGGCCGATCACCTCTGGGGTCAAACAATGTCCATCATCAATAATACCCATTTCCATATTCGCCAATCGAAATCGACGGACGAACTGGAGTTCTATGGGCTCTCAAAAATTACCGTGAAAATAATCACGGGGTAAAAACTGCAACACTCGGGTAAAATTGCGGTTGTTCAGGGGTTACTTACAACAGTATGGTAAAAATCTAGAAAAGTGAGAAGTTTTATATGAATAGATATTGACATTAAACTTGGTAAACTGGAGAACAAATTTGTGCTACTCCACGAATCTAGAGTCAGCAGTTCCGAGAACGAACTTTACCTATATCTGATGTTTGCGATAAAATCTTCACCGGGCGGGGACCGACCCGGCGACACAGTGCTTACAAGTTAACTAGGCTGACCCCTACATCCTACAGGACAGGAATCATCAGAAGTTAGGATCGCGGGTTCGGGAAGCTGACATATGACATACTGACAAAGCCTAAGTGCCATAAATGGCAATAAGAATAAATTAACAGTATTAACACCCATTTCCATAATATTCGCCTATCGGAGTCGGCGAAATGGAGTTCCAAGACTTCCAAGGGCATCCAAAAACTCTAAACACTATGCTTAACTTTGAAGAGACCGAACTGAGGTTGGTTACAACTGTATAGTCATCTACATAGAAAAGTGAGAAGTTTTATATGAATAGAAAAGTAACTCGCAGCTCATTTTTACTTTCCTTATCCTATAGGAAGGAAAGTAATGTAATCGGGTCAAAATTTCGATGGTCACTTGGTCAGTTTTTAGTGCCAAAACACGTTTTGAGGTCCCTAGAGCCTAAATACAAAGTTTCAGCCATTGGTCCGTGTGTGTGTGTGTCTTCCTCATCCATAAGTTATAAGTTCTATCTTTTTCCCTCCTTCTTCCTTTTTCTCTGGCCTTTGCTCTCTTCCTCTCTCTCTCTCTCTCTCTCTCTCTCTCTCTCTCTCTATCCTCGACCTTTTTGTCTCTTTTTTTCCTTTTCCTCCGGTCTTTCCCCTCTCTCTCTTTGCCTCCTCCATCTCTCTCTCTCTCATCTATAAGTTCTATCTTTTTCGCTCCTTCTTCCTTTTTCTCTGGCCTTTGCTCTCTTCCTCTCTCTCTCTCTCTCTATTCTATCTTTTTCCCTAATTCTTTCTTTTTCTCTTTCGTTCTCTCTCTCTCTCTCTCTCTCTCTCTCTCTCTCTCTCTCTCTCTCTCTTTCTCTCTCTCTCTCCTCTTCTATCTTTTTCCCTTTTCTCCGGTTTTCTCTCTCTCATATCGTTTTCCAATCAAGAAAGATACTAGTAGAGATGCAAGGCCTGATAACACTGGCACTACGGTACATCGCGGCATAGTATAGGACAGTGTTTCTCAAACTGTGTGTCGCGAGATTTGGATTTTTTCTTAAATAAAAATCAGAAAACTAATGAAACCAAAGAAAGACCACAGGCAAAATTAAAAAAAAAGGCCTGCGGCGCTATTAAAAGAACATTTATGTTAACTCATATTACAGCATTCATGTGCCGCGGAAAGATAGGAGTCTTGAAAAGTGGCAACAACTTTGAAAAGCACTAGCACAGGGCTTTATGTATAGGTTTTGCTACTCAGGTATTCAGCTAAGAACAATGTGCTCCAGCATAGGAATAGTATTCAGGTGACTTAACGGTACCCAGGTGAATATGGTGACGTCACAACCGGTCTGTTGAGGTGAATGTGACGTCACTAATAATGCGGTGAATGCATGTTGCAGGGGACGGAATCAAATCAAATCAAATCATCAAATCAAATATTTATTTAATGTATATCAATATAGGTTATTGTTTACACAGGTCAAGATAAAAATAAACAAAATATATGGAAATACAAATATACAAAATGGTTTAAAATTATAAAAGTAAGACATATTCATACTGTGTTGGCAAGGCGAACCAGTGGAAACGTTAGAAAAGGATATAATATTGTGTCTAGGAGAAACTAAGTCAACTTTTGAGTCAAGCTTTCATGATCAAAATTATAGTCAAAAACAAAAACCTGGGTTGATCATTTCAAGCTCATATATCCGTAAATCATTCTTGAAGGGTCGCGCTAAAAGGTCTTTCATTTGTTCCAGTTCCTCCTCCACTTGTATTATTCTAGTTTTTTTAAGAGGTCTGATAGAGGGAACTGTAACTGCTGAGGTCTTTTGTCCCGAATCGAAAAGAGAAGGAAGACGAACATTATCCGTTCAGGATAAAATTCATCCGTTCTAAGCAACGTACAGCAGAACCGGTCTAACGTCCTTGTGGGAGTGAACCTGTGACCTAATGCCCAGTGCTGTGCATCTATGTACCTCAACATCTACATCTTGAATGAGGAACTCGTACATACTTTAGTAGGGCATGCTGAGGTAAGGCGGAAATACAGGTTCCTGACACTTCAGCCCAGTTTTTACCAGGGTTCTGTTCTTCAGAGTTCCCAAAGAATGCAATTTGTTTTGAATAATCGTAGAATATAAATTCAGGAGTCTTGAGCTTGGTCCGTTTCTCGAAAATTGCAAAGAAAGTACCTACTTGTATGAATGTAACTAGGGGACTTTTACAAATTTGGAGAGTGGTTTCCTTTGGGATGAGGGATCAAAGATTTTAGTTTTCTTAAATACTTGAATGTTTATTCCCACTTACGCCATCTAAAACTGTATAATGGAACACGACCCAAGCATACCAAAGCATCTAACAGTTCTAACATGTAAGGAACTGGAGAAGTACACACCAGAGTATCAGCTGATAGCATACACAACCTATAGTTTGAACTGACCGGGTCATATAGTCACGTACGAGAGAGTACCTTGCCGTGTACCTACCTAACTTTCACCTCATATGTGTTCCGAGTCCCATTTATGACTTAGAAATGGTCAGTACTCATTGGTAGAATATCTCATTTATGACTTAGAAATGGTCAGTACTCATTGGTAGAAGACCCCATTACCCATTTACGCCAACTGCGATATTGCGATATTGTGTTCCACTAAGTCAACCACGGAAGTTACGTTGAGCATGGTTGGTATCCGGATGGGATGGGTGACCATCTGACCAATCGCGTGCTGCTGGCTTTCCCCACTCAGGCTGGGTGAGGTTCATGTGAGGAGGTGGGTAGCTTGTCTCCGTATGGAGGGTAGAACCCCCCCTTACCTTCCAGTTACTAAAATCCTTAGCAGTGATAATGTGACGTAAAACTTCATTGATAGAACATCCCTTTCACAAGTACTACTTTAGGAGATCTATTTTTTGCTCTAACGAAGTGTCCATTTTCTCCTTGTTTAAAAAAACGCACTAATGGCCTGCTGCATATTTGCTGATGCTCGAGCATTTTCATTGTATATTTTTGTGTATGATGTTTTTGTAAATAAATACATACATAACTCCAATATCAGATCCAATCACCTTTCCTATAGCGCCATGAAATTGATTCCATGCTGGTAACATGGTCTGGGAATATACCTAGTTCCAACCAGAGTACTCAGAGTAGGTAGAGCAAAGAATTCAATGCAACTAATTTATTCAGATCAGACTAATGAACAGAATGTCAAAGAAGAGGAAGAAGAAAAGAAACAAAATGAAAATATTAACAATCGGTTGAAAAGTAAAGTTGAAGAAGAATTGATGAAAAATACAGAAGTAAGTACATGTAGCATGGTAGACTGAATATCTATTGATGAAAATAACAATGAACATCATAATAACCTTCCTGTAGATATATTTAGAATAGGTATCTATGTAGAATAATCTAGCTGGGGACCGTCTGGCTGAGGGACGTTAAACAGGAAGTAGACCAGCTTAGTCTGGCTGGGAGACTTTGAACAGAGAGTATAACATACTACTGATACCAGCCTGAATTTCCCTTGCCAAAGAAAAGCAAAGGTTGAGTGCGAAGGGCATCCACTTGTGAAATTTGTAGCCAAAACCAAATGTCAGCCCAAAGCAATCACCCTAGTTAGGGCTGATTGAGAGGCTGACGAAAAACGCCGACCCCGTCTGTACCTACACGAGAAAAGGCGAAGAAGAAGAAGAAGAAAGGAGATTGAACTTCTTCTGACCCGACTATTTATAACGCTACCTACTGGGATTCGAACTGCCAGTCCCTTCACAAATCCAACACCTTTGCAAGTGCACTACTGAGAATGGTTTTCTAAAGTACTGAGACCGAGAGCCGAGAGCACTAGTACACTACACATGGGTACAATTATCAGTGTATAACCGTATTGTAGACGTAAGGAGATTGAACTTCTTCTGACCCGACTATTTTATAACGCTACTGGGATTCGAACTGCCAGTCTCTTCGTAAATCCAACACCTTTGCAAGTGCACTACTGAGAATGATTTTCTAAAGTACTGAGACCGAGAGCCGAGAGCACTAGTACACTACACATGGGTACAATTATCAGTGTATAACCGTATTGTAGACGTATTATCAGTGGAATTACTAGTAGTAAATTCACCTACATTGCACAAACCTCTGATTATCACCCACTTGATGGCAAATGTAACTGGAGTAGACGATTGTGAATAATACTGGGTGACCTATGGGGAGAAAGTCACCCATTCGTCTCCATTTCTGATTAGACACCCTGAAATTTCTAGAAGAAGAAGAAGAAGAAGAAGAAGAAGAAGAGAAGAAAATAAAAACAGCTCAGTTAGCTCGATAGCTTGGAAGGTACGGCTGATGTCTGTCTAGTAAAGGTGTCTCCACACATAGTCGATGCCGTCGATCGACGTCGGCTGAAGCCCTACACTGCCTCGACAAACGTGGAGAGAAAGTCACCCATTCGTCTCCATTTCTGATTATATAGACACCCTGAAATTTCTAGAAGAAAAAGAAAATAAAAACAGCTCAGTTAGCTCGATAGCTTGGAAGGTATGGCTGATGTCTGTCTAGTAAAGGTGTCTCCACACATAGTCGATGCCGTCGATCGACGTCGGCTGAAGCCCTACACTGCCTCGACAAACTCTTCACCTCGTCGATTGATCATCGATCGACGTCGTCTGAAGCCCTACACTGCCTCGACAAAGTCTTCACCTCGTCGATTGATCATCGATCGACGTCGGCTGAAGCCCTACACTGCCTCGACAAACTCTTCACCTCGTCGATTGATCACCGATCGACGGCATCGACTAGGTATGTATATGGACAGTTGGACACAGCTGAAGCACTCTTCATGGGTTAAATCCTCACCCTGACCAACTTTATCCTAAACAGATAAGGTTCGTTCTTGGAACGTCTGGTTTCCTCCTATCCTGTCCTCCTTCTCTCTTCCATTTCGGGACAATTAGACCTCCATTGAGAAAAATCTAGAAAGCATACATTCTGGGCCACCCTGTCTACAGGATTCAACTCGATTAATTTCCACTCGAGTTACAACTCGAGTTGGAAAATAATCGAGTAGAAAATAATCGAGTTGAATGTAAATAGTAAATACACATGTACGTATACTCGTATGTCACTCAAGTTAGTACTTATAATAGATATATACAGGTATGTCATTATAATTCTAATTAAGTTTGATACAAATATGTATTTATAGGCATATTATGTCACTAACTGTCACTACAGTGACCTGGAATGCAACAAATGGGATTGACAGAGAATGACGAATCAGTGAATAATGACGAAATGACAGAATGGCAGAGCAAAGAATGGCAGAATGACGGATGACAGAGCAAAGAATGACAGATGACAGAATGGCAACATCCCGGATATGAGTCTTGGTGGAATAGAAACACAAACACACAACTATCACGTCAAATCAAAGTTGCTGATTGTCTGGCTAGAGGACGTTAAACAGAGAGAAGACTAGCGTCTGGCTGTGGGACTATAAACAGGAAGGAGAACAGCTAACCCTAACCAGCCTAGCTAGCTGGCAGCTTTCAAAGGGTTTTCTCTGCTTTTAAAGACCAAGCACAAGTCCTCACGATGGTTGACTGCGGTTCAGTGACAGAACAAAGAATGACAGATGAAAGAATGGCAGAATAACGGACAATAGACAAGAGAAATGACAGATGGTTTGAGGTGAATGAGATTTTGACTACCGGGTTCTAATTTGACGACTATGGTGAATAAGAATAAATGAGATGCTGTGTGTTGTAAATCTCTTCCATATGTATATTTGTTGTAAATTTGTATATGAATATGTATCGGGAAGTTTTATGAGATGGGTTTACAAAGAGTACTTAACCTAAGTCTCTCTTGGAGGGTTTCAACAGTCATCTCCATAAGAAATACACAGGAAGCAGTTATATATAAGTTCTGTGGGTCAACTTGATAAGGAGAACCAAAAAGGCAGATATATTTTGCAGAACTTCCTGTTTCCTGTAGCCCTGATGATGGAGGGAGTGCCTCCGAAACATGTCGGCTTTTAACAAATAAACTGTAATAATTCTTTGAAGTTCTGCAAAATATATCTGCCTTTTTGGTTCTCCTTATCAAGTTAACCCAAGTCTGTCAGACAGTCGGAAAGTGTGTGGTGGAAATAGCTTCCAACTTGTAGGTCTCTGATAGCCGAGGTCACAATGTGAGTTTACTCCGTTTAAGATTGGATGAACCAGTGAAACCAATCTGATTGGTTGTTTTCAAACAAGCTGGGCCCGTCCCTCCGGGAATTTTTCAGCCCGTAGTTTATTCGATCGTGATTAGAGAAAATCAGTACCTATGTATGTACAAACAAAATATCTCGAGAACTGTAAGAGCTAGAGACTTGAAATTTGGCATGGAGATGACAAATGTGACAAGGATGCGACACGAAACTTTTGGTTAAGATCGGTGCAACGGTTGGCGACATTTTACCGCTTTTTGGCCGGTGTAATTTAACAATATCTCGGGAACGGTATAAGCTAGAGACTTGAAATTTGGTTGGCGGCATTTTACCGCTTTTGGGCGGTTTTTGGTGTAATTTAACAATATCTCGGGAACGGTATAAGCTAGAGACTTGAAATTTGGTATGTAGCCGCTTTTTAGCGGTTTTTGGTGTATTTTAACAATATCTCGGGAACGGTATGAGCTAGAGACTTGAAATTTGGTATGTAGTTCACAAAGTTTCGGTGTAATTTAACAATATCTCGGGAACGGTATAAGCTAGAGACTTGAAATTTGGTATGTAGTTCACAAATGTGACAAGGATGCAACACAACACGTTTGGTTGAGATGGTTGCTGCGCTTGGCGGTATTTTGACCGCTTTTGGACAGATTTCGACCGTTTTTTGGCGGTTTTCAGCTTAGCTACAAAACGGTTAGAGATATTGTAAAAATTAGGGTAAAAGAACACTCAAATAAGAATCATTCAATAGGATAAGGAAAGTCGTGTGTTGTACAAGAACACTCAAATAACCATCATTCAATAGGATAAGGAAAGTCGTGTGATGTTCACACCAGATTTTTTTCAATCACTTTTACTTCCCCGATTCACATGAAACTTGGTACACTGGTGAATCTTGGATGACAGTAGGTACATACGAGATTCTATCAGAATTTTTTCTAGAAGTTGTTACAACCGCTTACGCATCCTATGGCAATAGCGCGTTGAATTCATTTATATTTTGTGTTTCTAATTGTATTATGTACCTATAAACATTGATACTATCATGTATTTGGACAATAAAAATAATTGAATTGAATTGAATAAATTGAATTCTAGCTCCCAGTGATACTATCATTTATTTGGACAATAAAAATAATTGAATTGAAAAAATTGAATTCTAGCTCCCAGATCACTGATGGTGAGCAACGTTGCGCGTGGTTAGCATCCGAATGGTTAAATTATCTGTTCAATCGCATGCTGCTCGCTTTTTCCGGTCTGTTAGGTTGGTGAGTTGGCGGGTAGCTTGTCGCCGAAAGGAAGGTGAAGGTAATATCACACTATTTGGCAAAATACCAAAAAGTCGGAACCCCAAAAAAGAATTTAGACGAAATTGGAGCTTTTGATGGGCATTCCTAATGTCTGCAGTCAAAGAAGATTATTTGATGCATTCGTGTGTGTACTTAAGTAGGTATTTGTTAAATTTCTGTTGCAGGGTTTATACCTTTTAATGTTTTTTTTTTTCGGCAGATGGTGAAGTGATCCGTTAAAAAAAAAAAAAAAAAAAAAAAAAAGCTCGCTATATTGTAAAATGTAGATAAGTATCTATACATCCCCCACAAAAACACAAATGTGAAAAAAAGGCCAAGTTCCTATCCAAAAATGTCGGCCTATAAAAGTGGTGACATCAGAAAATTAAGGCCAAGTCTGCATTCCCAGTTTTTCGTGCCTGCTGAAAATGCTGAATCTTATTTCCTTCAACCTTATCTCAATTTCCTGTAAAATGTAGATAAGTATCTATACATCCCCCACAAAAACACAAATGTGAAAAAAAGGCCATGTTCCTATCCAAAAATGTCGGCCTATAAAAGTGGTGACATCAGAAAATTAAGGCCAAGTACCTAGTATTCCCAGTTTTTCGTGCCTGCTGAAAATGCTGAATCTTATTTCCTTCAACCTTATCTCAATTTCAACTTGGCTATGTTTTCTACTCAAATAAAGTCCCCCTGATTATGAAACGAAACCGTTAGGTAAGGTTTTTCTCTATTGAAACGAATGTTAGGTAAAACCCTTTGAGAAAGAGAAAATAAACCTAGGAGAATGAGAAAGAGAGAGAGAAAGGGAGGGAGGGAGAGGAGAGATGGTTAGAGAAAGAAAGAGAGAGAATGAAAGGGAGGGAGAGAGAGGTCAAAGAGAAGAAAAAGGAGAGGGAGAAGGGAAAACAGAAGGGAAGAAAAGAGAGTAAAGGGGAAAGAGAAAGAGAGAGAGGGAAAGAGAGAGAGAAAGACCATTGCTAAGTAAGACAACATCAGGAGCAGGGATATATGTACAATGTAAAATAGAACTTCTCACTTTTGTACGTTTCTTGTTAATGTATAGTAGTTTACCATGTGCTGGAAATTTTTTGAAGTATTGTGTCTCGTGCATCGTATGCTTGCCATGCACAGACCTATTTTTTGCAGAGGTCTTCAAGACATCTCTCATTCTCTCTCAAAAAAAAAAAAAAAGATTAATTAAATATTAGTTTCTACTTTCTATTATTTCTCAAGAAGTTTCAGGTTAGGTAGATGGAGATAACTCAGAGAGAAATTGTAATTGCCAAGGTCTTATCAACCCGAACCCCGAAGAGAGAATTAAGACAGAATAGGAGAAAGCCAGTCGCTCCGAAAATCCACTCAGGATAATATCCACCCTGCTCAGAAATCGAACCCGCGGCCTACCACTTGCAAGGCAGAAGACCTTTTTATTGTTCTCACTTATATCAGCACACAGACTCTTTTTCAATCCTATTTGTCACTACATCTCGAGAGTTGACGAAGTGAAAAATTCACTTGAAAGGACGAAGAAAAAGAAGGAGGAAGAAGAAGGAGTAGAAGAAGAAGAAAGAGAAGAAGAAGAAGAAGAAGAAGAAGAAGAAGAAGAAGAAGAAGAAGAAGAAGAAGAAGAAGAAGAAGAAGAAGAAGTAGAAAGTCCTCCGTACACTACATTACATAATACCCTACTTCAACGCATTACGAGTGTGTTCCTTTGGTCCTGGCTAAAGGGTGTGGGAAAAAGGCGGGGGGCGGAAAAAATCCCTTACTTTTATTCCCACCACGATTTTTCCCCCGCACTTTTTTCCCACCCTTTTTTTCGTTGTCGTCGGACGAAGGAAAAATTCCCCACCTATTCGTACGTGTGTATATCTACTTTTATCAGGGACTTTTGGAAAATACCGTCCCCCCTCTTTATTCCTTCTTTTCCATTTCTTTTTTCCCCACCCCTCTCTTTTTCCCTCCCTTTCTACGTTATCTATTTCCCTTTCCGTTCTTTTTTCCCCTCTTCATAATTTCTCTCCCTATTTCTTAACCTTATCCCTCTTCAATAATTCTTCCCCCTTTTGTCTATTCTTTCTTCCTGTCTGTTCAAAGCTTTTTCCCTTTCTTCCCCCTTCTTATGTCCCTTGTTTTCCCTTTACCTTTTTCCTACCTCCTTTGTAACCTTCACCCCTCCTTCACACGTACCTTCCTTATTTTCACATCCTTCTCAATTCCCTTCAACTCTCTCCTTTCCTTTCTTCTTTCCCTCTCCCTTCCTGTTCATACCTTCTTCTCCCTCCTATCTGTAAACTTCACCCTCTTCTTACCTTTCTCTCTCCCTTCTTCCTTTACTCTCCCTCTCATCTTCCTCGTTTACCCTCTCTTCTTTACCCTTTGCATAACATTCCCCACATTTTCTACCTTCTTCTCTTTTATCCCTACCTCTACATTTCCCTTTTCGTCCTCTTTTCTACTCTTCGTTCCCCTTTTATCGCTCCTCCTGCTCTGTGCATAACCTTCTCTCCCTCTTTCATCCCACCTTCTGCAATTTTCGTACACCCCCCCTACATTTTCCCTTTAGTTCCTTTTTCTACTCTTTCCCTCGCCGTCCCTTTTATAACCTTTTCCTTTCCATTTGATCTCTGCCTCCTCGCACTTCTCCCTTTCCTTCCCTTCCTCTTCGTCTTCTCCCTCCTTCGCTCCTGCCCCTTTTGATCCCCCCGTTCCCTGTCTTTTTCTCCCCTTTGCTTCTTCGTCTCTCCTTCGCTGCTCCCTCCCCTTCTCGCAATCATCCCCCTCCCCTCTTTCTCTTCTTTTCCTCCCTTTTATCCGCTTCCCTTCCTACTTCCCATTTCCCCTTCTTTCTCCTCCGAAGAGAGAAAATTCTCCGTCTTCTCCTAATTCCCCTTCTTCTCTCCCTTTCTCCTCCCTACTTCTCTCCCCCTTTGCCCCTCTTCCATTCTACTCTTCCCCTCCCCCCCTCCCCTTCCTCCCTCCCTCCCATTTCGGGTCACCTAGGTTCGGTTGAGGAGAGAGGGATATACGAGCAGGCGTTAATGTTGGGCATTCCAGGATGTGAACGACTCTCCTCCTTTTTACTTTCAGCAAAAGACTGAAAAGCACCTACCTACTTATACTCTCGCAGTTCAAGGTGTGCCCAAACATAGTGAACGCCGTCGATCGATGGTCGATCGACGAGGTGAAGAGGTGAATCTATGTTGTCGAGGCGGTGTACGATTTCAGTCGTTTGGACAAACCTTAAGACTAAAAAAAAGGAACGACGAAAAAAAAGAGACGACTTCAAACCGCATAGAACTGAACCGGGAGAGTCCATTGAGCATTGAGAAGGTCGAGGGAAGTGACGATAGAGTTAAGAGACGACTTCAAACCGCATAGAACTGAACCGGGAGAGTCCATTGAGCATTGAGAAGGTAGAGGGAAGTGACGATGAAGTTAAGAGACGACTTCAAACCGCATAGAACTGAACCGGGAGAGCCCATTGAGCATTGAGAAGGTCGAGGGAAGTGACGATAGAGTTAAGAGACGACTTCAAACCGCATAGAACTGAGAGCAAAAAGCTCTATGCTCTTTGCTTCCATTCCCTATTTTTGGCCTGCTGGGGTAAAGGGACTTTTCAGTCCTATCCGAGCAGGAGAAAAAAGGTCCATTCTATTTTCCCGTTAATAAAATATTCATTAATGTTTCATATTCCTCCCTTTTCCCTTCTTTCAAAACTTCCTAAACCCCCCAACTCCCCTATTTCTATCCCTGAAAGCTCTAGCTCCTGTTTTTCCTACTGAAAATTTCGCGCGAGCTTGGTTTTCGGCAAAAAAACATGCTGTCCCAGATGTGAGGGCTTAAAATGTTGTTTTCGGCGAAAATTACGAACATACTTCACTATACATTGCTTTCGAATGTATGTGTATGTGAGTCGAACGTGGATATTTAGGAACTCGATGGATTCTCTCTCTCTCTCAGGTTACAATCTGGCGATTGGTTGGCAGCAGCAGTTTAGTCCTTCTCCTCTATTCATTCCGATTTTGAGCTAGTCGCTTCAGCTCCATGTAGTACTGGCATCCCATATCAGTCTCCACATCTCTTATGTACTCTTTCCTGGGTCTCCCGCGTTGATTAGTTCCTTGGATTACCTCTTTTTATTTCATTTTATTATTATTTAAAAGAGGTTTGATAGAGGAGACTGTATCTTTCCGAAATCAAAGGGAGAAGACAAGATAGGGAAACCGTTTGTTCCGAGAACAAAGCCCCCTCGGAAAATGTTCGCCCCGAGTGGGAATCGAACCAGGGACCTAGCGATTACAAGGCAGGCACACTACCCTCCAAGCAAACTGAGCTGGCTCACTGTAGTTTTCTCAAAAATCCAGTTAGTAATGAATTTATTCAATTTACCTAGATTATACTTTGTAATTTGTAAATACATACCACTTTACTCAACTCTGATGTCGGGATAATACCTACCTAAGATTTGTAAGTGTCCATTGCTAAGAAAGTAAAAATAACTTGAGTAAAATACCTTGTATAGGTAATACCTTGAGTAGTATAGGTATTTAAAATACCTTTTAAATACCTATTGTCTTTAAAAGTTATTAATTATCCAGGATTGACCGTATAGTTTTGTTTACTATACACAGTTTTCACTCGTTTAATTTGTCATAGGCACATAGTTCATAGGCCCTTGTCACATGGGTTGAAGTGTTTGGTGATTTGTCGACTTTTGGGTTTGAGAATAGACTCTAGGGGACCATTGGACCCTGAAACGGATGGGTGCTTTCACTCATTCCTCAATTTTGATTTCCCCCCCCCCAAGGGTGAGCTCTTTTTTTCAGTGAGCTCTTTCATCCAACCAATTATTCTTCTTCTTCCTAGCTTTTTTAAATAGAGTCGGCGTTTCCACTCAAAACATAATTATTATTGGACCGATTACAACCCATGAGCGAACGGCCTCATAGTTTTCCAGACTTGTAATTTATGATGACACAAAATATGCTGTCAAGTTTCTGTATTCGGCCTCTTTCTCTTTTTCTATCCTCTATTTCCCTCTTTCTCTTCTCTCACTCTCTATTTTCCCATTCATAGTCTCTCTCTCTCTTTCTCTTTCTCTCCTTTTCCCTTTTCTCTCTCTCTCTCCCTCCCTCTCTTTCTCTCTCTCTCTCCTTTTCCCTTTTCTCTCTTTCTCTCTCCCTCCCTCTCTTTCTCTCTCTCTCTCCTTTTCCCTTTTCTCTCTTTCTCCCTCCCTCCCTCTCTCTTTCTCTCTCTCTCCTTTTCCCTTTTCTCGAACTCTACTTGATGGCGGATTTGGGAAATTAATTATTAATTTAGTACGAGGGAAGAACGGAGTGGTTTTTATGTGTGAAAGCTCGAAATTTTGGAAACCCCGAACCCATTAACGTTCTCTTGAAAATGATATGGAAGTCTTTTTTTTTTAAAGAGGTTTGACAGAGGGAACTGTAACTGCTATGGTCTTATCGTCCCGAAATCGAAGAGAGAAGGAAGACAGGATGGGAACCTTTTGCCTCCGTCGATGAGAGAGAGAGAGAGGGAATAACTACATCCTAAGGTCTTATGGTCTCGAAAGCAAAGAGAGAAGGAAGACAGGATAGGAGAAATCCATAATACATAAAAATAGTATAGCTTCACTATAATACTGTAGTAATAGAAAGTAAAAAACCCCACCTAGAGGCTCAAGTGTATCAACCAAGGGTCCCAAATTTGTGCTACTCCACGAATCTAGAGTCAGCAGTTCCGAGAACGAACTTTACCTACAGTCCACGTCAACTGGGAAGTCCGATGGAAGCGCATGGAGGGGAACCGCAACTTCTCAACTGTAAGTCGGACAGTTCTATAGAGTTTTCAAACAATGTGAAGACCGTCGCACGCGCAACGCGATCTTTCTCCCATACGCTCGACATTTTTTTTCTTTCCCCTTAATATATTTTTTTCCACAACTTTTTCTCCCTTTTTCTGTGCGTTTTCACATATAATTTTTTGTACAAATTAATTAATCTTTACCGTGTTTTGTTTTCTAAAAATCGTGCAGAAATGTAAATAGAAATGTGGTGCCTCAAGATCCTCGTTTTTCGTGTCTAACCACAAAACGCAAAGAGATGTAAAAAAATCTATTTTTATATACGCGCACACCAGTTTTTTCCGTGAGTTTCGTCTAGAAGTTGCCTTTTTTCCGGGTTTTTTCACTCGTGTGTTCGCCCGTTTGTAGCAGTGGCTCGCTCAAACTGGTGTAATTTTTTACCTATGGTTCACCTTCAACTTACCATTTTATGCTTCTTTACTTAAATATTTACGGTGAGTATAATGGTTAGCATGAAATAACTTCGATGTCAAATAGTCCTATTCGCGCAGGATAAACAAGCAAATAGCATAGAAGAGAATAGAATATACATAGATATGATGTTATCTTGTTTACCCGAAAAGGACTGAAAAATACCCCAGCAGTCTAACACAAGGTCTCGTAGTCTCGTATATTAGATGGGTTAAAGATTAATACATGTACCTATCAGTAACGATTGAATAGAAAAGACCCTGTTTATACTGCCAGAATGAGACTGAAAAGTCCCTTTACTCCCGCAATCTAAACAAGGTCTTGTGTATTTGGTACAGAACAGGTGTAAATTTTATATATAAAAATCTTGCTTAAATCAGGAAAAAAAAACTAACAAACAAAGAGGGGACCTAAAATGGATTTTCCCACCCATATCCCGATTTTGAAAATTCAGATTCAGAAGAAGAAATACAGATTAGTGGAGATGCAGTTCACTCCTAGAAGAAGAAATACATGTTAGTGGAGATGACAAATTCACTTACCTATGTATCAAAGAAATACATATTAGTGGAGATGACAAATTCACTTACCTATGTATCAAAGAAATGCATATTAGTGGAGATGACAAATTCACTTACCTATGTATCAAAGAAATACATATTAGTGGAGATGACAAATTCACTCACCTATGTATCAATCTTATTATTTTCATCTCCTAACCCGGTACTTACCTAACCACAAAGTAAGGGTAACAAAATATTAAGAAGTAGAAGGCTGGAGAATGATAAGACTGATAAGAAAATGGAGTTACCCAGTTGAGCCTTGTAGGTCACGGCCGCGGGTTCGATTCCCGCTCGGGGCGAATTTCATCCTTACGGATAAGGTTCGTTCTCGGAACGGCTGACTTTTTCCTATCCTGTCCTCCTTCTCTATTCAATTTCGGGATGATAAGACCTTAGCAGTTACAGTTCCCTCTATCAAACCTCCTAAAAAGAAAAAAAAGTATACCTACCTAGATTTTTTTTTTAAATAATTATTTCCCTCTTTCGCCGTGACAAAATTTACTCGACAGCTGACAGTCACCCATCCTGTTGACAGCCACGCTCGCATACATCTTAACTCTGACGGATGCAGTAATCCGTCATCTTTTGACAGCTTTCTTCTCATCTCTCTCTCTCCCAAGATTTAGTATAGTATCCATCCTGGAATATTATCTCCTTCGGCAGAAAAGGACGAGTAATCGAAACCAGAAGAGGGAAGCGACTGTGATTGGTACATCCATAATCCATATAAGGATTTTTTTTTTTTTTTTTTTTTACTTTTACTTTCCTTCTCCTATATTTAAAACTATAGGTAAGTATTTTTTCAAGAGGTTTGATAGAGGTACACAAAGGGTTGCCTGGAAGGGACTCACAAGAAACGCCTACCCTGTTTTAAAATAGGAAAAGGCTAGGAAGAAGAAGAATATAGACATAGAGAGAACTACATATTTCTGGACATGGTCTTCACTTGACTGGAGTGGATTACGGACTGTCCCTTATCTAATAGACGTTAACAAACAAGACTACAGATAAAAGGACAGACGAGTTGATATATTTCGACCACTACTATGGCCATCATCAGAACAACTAAATAAAAATTACAAAAATTACCATGTCCAGAAATATGTATGATATAGTACTTGATCATTATCTCAAACTAAACAAAATAGAGAGAACTGTAAGAACTGCCCGGGAATCGAACCCGTGACGTAGCCCTTGTAAGGCAGGCACACTATCAGAAAGAAACAGACGTGTTTCTTAAGAAGGTACCTACATAACATGGCCGAAGTGGAGTTTTTCACCTGCTTAGGTAGGTATAAATTATATGATTTTTTTGTCCATCTTTACACATAATATTGACCCTTGCCTGTTTCGGTATAACTACATAATATATATTAACCCTTGTCTGTTTCCAGTTCAAATGAGCGGGTGACGAAAGGCCGCGCCGGAGATGGGCCGGGGCCAGAGTCCGATGGAGTTCGGCTAGGAGGCGGGCCGGCACGTCACGGCCCCGGCAGTCCTGCCCCCGGCCCCTCAGGGATGGATGCCCCGGATCCGGCCCGGGGACATCGACCTATGGCTTTCGACAAGGTAAGACCTCCGGCCCTGACTTGTTTCCCCTGCCTGGCGCCTTATAGTTATTTTAAATTCAAATAAACCTCCGTTGCCGAGTGGGTATCTCACTATAGTGCCTCACTAGGTTTTCACGCCAGAGGCCCCAGGCCCGGGGACATTGACCTATGGCTTTCGACAAGGTAAGACCTCCGGCCCTGGATCTTTTCCCCCCGCCTTATTATTTTTGAACCCACACGGTTCAACTCCCATGGTGTAGTGGTCACTGCGCTCGCCTTGCACGCGGGAGACCCGGGTTCCATTCCCGGCGGGGTAAAAAAAATTGTTCCATGCAAATGATCGATTCCGTGACTGGCTGTTGCGGGGCCCACTCAGCCTCGTGAGGAAAAGGAGTAGCTATGTAATATAAATGCGCATAGCGACCGGTGCCAGCATGGTAGGTAAACATTGGGAGCTGGATTATTGAGATATTTGGACAATCCTACCATGGTAGCAGTAGAAGCAGCTAAGTATACTTGACATAATTATGTAGGTACCATATGCATATGTCTTGAGAAGGTTCATCAATCTAAAAAACTAAAAATGTACCTAAAGGTTGCATCAAAAGTTGAAAAAAAAAGAAAAAATCCGAAGTGGCCTCTTCCCTTTCCCTATTTGAAACTTCTTACCTTTCGGCCAAGGAGTGGTTGGGTGGAAGAGCTCCTCCAGAACCCTGCCACTACTCCAGAACCCTACCACTACTCCAGAACCCTGCCACTCCTCCAGAACCCTACCACTACTCCAGAACACTACCACTCCTTCAAGAGAACCCTACCACTCCTCCAGAACCCTGCCACTTAAAACAAAGCCATAAAAAAATTAACTTTCTAAAACCCGTCATGTAACTTTCCAAGTTCTTATTTGACCAGTAAGAAAGTTTTGGCAGAGTCCAAAGTCTACCATCCTCTATTTCCCTCTTTCTCTTCTCTCACTCTCTATTTTCCCCTTCATAGTCTCTCCCTCTCTCTCTCTTTCTCTCCTTTTCCCTTTTCTCTCCCTCCCTCTCTTTCTCTCTCCCTCCCTTTCTTTCTCTCTCTCTCTCTCTCCTTTTCTCGAACTCTACTTGATGGCGGATTTGGGAAATTAATTATTAATTTAGTACGAGGGAAGAACGGAGTGGTTTTTATGTGTGAAGAGCGCTAAGTAGAAAACTTTTTCACAAAGGCAAGAAAGAGTTAGTAAGAGCTCCTGCCTTTGATACGGAGTTAGCTGTGGGTTTCAAGTTTGGAGATTTAATAGACTGTAATACTTACCTGGGCACTTACGCAAGGAGAATGGAAAAACTACCTATCAACGTTCTCTTGAAAATGATATGGAAGTCTAGAGCTAGACAACAGCTTGATGGACAAAATCCGTAAAAATGAAAGGCTTTAATCATCATCAGGTTCTACATGATGATGATTAAAGATGGGACCCGTTATCGGCGTAGCCAATCATGTCTGTCTGTTGCTGCTCTCTTCAGTTATTGGTATGAAGAACAGACCATCAGTTGTTGGATATCGTCAAGATAAGATTTCCGAGGTCTTTTCCTTAATACCTTCATCTTGTCCTTCATTCTTGATCACGAGGACTGAAAGTTGAAAGAACTTTCACCCCATTCTTAACAGTTGAAGGTCACAGAAGGTCACATTGGGGTAAGATCATCCTAATGAAGGGAGATTTTCAATTCCCATCGGGAGTTTTTTTGAGTTGTCTCATTGCCCCCCCTTTAATTTTTTTTTCTTTTCTTGAACTCTTTCAAATGCTGGGGTCCCATCTTTAAAAGACTTAGTTTGTCCTATCCTTCCATTTCGAGTCGAATCAAATCATGAATAATTTATTTGTGGCAAAGAAGAGCATTTTCCACAGCGGATATCACAGCATCACCAAGTCCCTTCTTTGCAATCAATTTCCGTATTTCAAACTTTCAATAATATTTTTACATATGGTCATGCTAGCACTGGTCGCTACTCGATTAAGGGTAGCTACTCAATCGTCCTCACGATGCCGAGTGCACCCCGAACTCCAATCACAGAGTGAATATGCGCTATGCACTCCACTCTGGGTTTAATTTTAGAGAGAAAGAGTAGGAGTACCTATTTAGTATACTATAAAAATTGACCGAACTGTATCGTGTTTGGTATCAAAAAAATTGTAAGAATGTCCTCTTTCTAATTCCGTTGAGAAGAAGGAGTAAAAGAAAATGGACGAGGAAGAGAAGAAGGAGAAGACGCAGGAAGTGGAGGAGAAGAAGTTGTAAGGAAAAGAAACGAAGGAAAGAGGTAGAAAATGGAGGAAAAGAAGAAGAAGAAGAAGAAGAAGGAAAAGGAAAAGAAGGAATAGTATTAGACAGACAAGAAAAAGGAGTTTCTTTCTTCACATCCTGTGTGTGTGTGTGTGTTTTTCCCCCTCAAGATTCACCACCGTTTTTTATTTCGTAGCAGTGAAACAACAGCTACTTAAAGTAGACGTTCACAACACAACGGAGACTATTGACTCTAGCCTAGTACCGACCCAAGAGAAAATAAACAAACCATGCTCAACAGAGACTCCGACCATATTTAGTACCGACCCTCGCAGAAAATGCAGAAATTGAGTCCATGGTTTTGTACCTGTACATTTTTGTACAGGGTATCTAAATTTTCAAGCTTATCTAAATAAGCAGGGGGTTCCAGGCTTCGTTATGGATACCCTGAGGGTCCATGGTCTATGGTCGCCTTTGTGGCCGCGCACATAGACTAGTGTGGTCTGGGCTAACCGTGTTTCCCGTTTCTCTGTTTGATCACACCCTGTTTCTATAAGACTCGTGTGGTCTGTGCTAACCATGTTTCATTCTGCCTCTTTCTCTTTGTATTCACACCCTGTTTCTTTTTTTCTCCTCTATCTCACCACACCCTGTTTCTATCAGACTCATATGGTCTGTGATAATCCTGTTTCTTTTTTTCTGTTTCATTGCAGATGGAGGGGCTGGTACAGGAGATGCAAGACCCGAATTCCAAGCGAGGGGTTCCGGTCAAAAGTCAAAAACAATACTTCACACCTTCCTATCCTTCCGTCTTCACAGGTAAGTTTTTACTTTCCATTACCCATTATTAGAATGGAATAGGTAGAACATACTTTACCTACCTGCTTATAGGTACCGTAGTATATCCTGCCCGAATAGGACTTCTTCTCTTTCTCCTCCATTATTTCCTCCTCCTCCTTCTTCTTCTTCTTTTTCCTTATCTTACCCGAATAGGACTGAAAAGTCCCTTTCTTCTTCTTTTTCTCCTTCTTCTTTTCGTCTTTCTTCTTCTTTAACTCCTTTTCCTCTTTCTTATCTTGCCCGAATAGGACTTAAAAGTCCTTTTCTTCTTTTTTTTCTCCTTCTTCTTTTCCTCTTTCTTATTCCACCCTTTTCTTTTATTCTTTCTTCTTGGTCTTCCTGATCCAAGATTCCTCGTTCTTCTTTTCCTTCTCCTCCTCCTTCTTTTGTTTTTCCTTCTTATTCCTCTCTCTCTTTCTCTTCCGTCTTTTCTTCATTTTTCGTCTTTTTCTCTCCCTGCCTCTCTTCTCAATTTTTCTCCTCATCCTTTTGCTCCTCTTGTTTTCCTTCTTCAACTCTTCCTCTTCTTTTTTTTTCCACCACTTTACAAGAATAATAATTATTCAGAACCACCGTGTTGTGTTTTACACTCGGAAGACATTCATTGTCGTGGTGTCCTGAATTTAATTTAATTCGGAAACTGGGACGAAATTAATTAAAAAAGAAGAACTTTTAAGCGAAGAGGAGGAGGTAAATAAAAAAAGTGTAAAAGAAGAAGAAGAAGAAGAAGAAGAAGAAGAGGAGGAGTAAAAGAAAAACAGTTACTCATGGTTTTTGTAGATAGAACAAAGAAAGAAAGAGGAGGAGGAGGAGGAGGAAGAGGAGATGAAGACAATGTATGTGAATGAGGTGCAGAAGAAGAAGAAGAAGGTAGACGAAGACAAAAAAAAGGTGAAGAGAGAAGAAAAGAAAAAAAAAATGTTCGTCCCTTACCCTTATTTTAATCAGTTCTCAATTTTGAAGGAAATATTGTCGGAAAATTTGAAATTTCCCAACCCAGAGAAAGAGAGAGAGAGAGAGAGAAAGAGAGACAGAGAGCAGAGGGAGAGAAAGCAATAAAATAAAAATCTCACCCTATTTGTGACGTCATTAAAATTTCATCGTTCTCTTTCTTTTTTAACACCCTCTTTCCCTCTCTCTCTCTCTCTCTCTCTCTCTCTCCTTTTTTATCCTTTTCTTTGTCCTTGTCATTGTGATCTTATTATTCTATTGTTCTCTCACTCATTCCTTTCTCTATCTCTCTCTCTCTCTCTCTTAATCTCCTTTTCTCTCTCCTCTTCTTTCTCCTTCTTTTCCTTGTGATAAAATTGTTTTCTACTCAACTTTAAACTCTTTCTCTTTTCTTTTCAGTTTTTATACATTTTTCTCTGCCCTTTCCTCTCTCTCTCTCTTCCCTTCCCTCTATTTCTCTGCCCTTTCCTCTCTCTCTCTTCCCTTCCCTCTATTTCTCTGCCCTTTCCTTTCCCCTCTCTCTCTCTCTCTTCCCTTCCCTCTTTTTCTCTGCCCTTTCCTCGCTCTCTTCCTTTCCCTTCCCTCTATTTCTCTGCCCTTTCCTCTCTCTCTCCCTCTCCCTGTCTTTCTTCCATTCTTTCTCTTCCCTTCCCAGTCTCTCGCTCTTTTCTCTCTCTCTGACAAGCAGAATAGCAGATACACACTCTGTTTTTCTCTCTCCTGTCCTCTCCCTCTCTCTCTTACTCCTTGTCTCCCTTGTGTTCTCTTTCTCTCTCTCCCTCTCCCTTACTCTTTTATTAATAAGTTTGAAGAGGCACCCGAGCTCAAGAGATTCAAGTTCTTCTGAAGAGGAGGTTAGAGAGAGAGAGAGAGAGAGAGGGAGAGAGAAAGATAGAGAGGGAGCTAGAAAGAGAGAGAGAGAGAGAAGAAGTAAGAGGATGTAGTTTTGATTCCAACCTAGAGGATGGACGCTTATTATACAAGAAGAAGAGAAAAACTCTCTCTCTCCCTACCTCCCCCTCCATCTCTCTCTCTCTCTCTCTCTCTCTCTCTCTCTCTCTCTCTCTATCCCCTCATATTTATCAAACTAAAAACATAAACGAAACTCAAATATTAGGCGAGCGAGGAAAAGTTTTCTCTCCCGCAGTCTCTGCAGCTGCACTCTGTGTATTTATGGTGATTTTAGCGATCAAAAATTGATCATATCTCAGGATCGGTTTAGATTTTCGCAAAATCCTTTCTTATTGCACACCTAGACCATAAAAGGAATATTCCTACCAAATTTCAGCTTTCTAGGTGTTGTGGTTCTAGAGATAGAGCGATCAGTGTGTGAACTATGAAATGTGAACTGTGAATGGATCTCGTTCTTATAATATAAGATCAATGTACCTATTTTTCTTCTATTACCGTCATCTGAGGTGACTTTGCACCTGCCCGGGTGACTTTGCACCAACTCAGTAAAATGTTTTGAATGCTGACTGAATGCTTCTGGAGGAAGTAAAAAAATATTTAAAAATATGATAAAATAGCTGATATCTTTGTGAATAAATATATGAGCACTTTGAGGTTATGTTTACTTTCATTTTAGAGTTATCAGTCGTTGAAGCAGGACCCCTTGAAAGCAGTGTGAAAAAGCTCCGGAAAATTAAAAGCTGCAGCAGTCCCATGGTGTGATAGGCTAAGTGTAAATATATGATTAACTTCTAAATTTAGTCTGCAAGCTGTTTAAAAAGGTTTTATAGTGCTATCTTCCACTAAAATCAAGTAATTTGCCTTAATCTGACATAATGTCATTTCCTCGTGTTTCTGGGGTGAGATTGCACCATGGTGCAATGTCACCACCTATGAAAACCACTTGTTACTAATCTGATATTTTCTTGGTGAAAAGTCACCCCGCAATATAGTTATTTGTCTTGGTATTTTGAAAAAATTAGGTCTTAAGCAAGAGAATAACATGTGTAATAAGAATTTTGAAAAGAAACGGTAGGTAGGAATTTTTTTTTTTTTTTGAAAAAAATACTAGGTATAACAATTGACCGAACTGTATCGTGTTTGGTATCGAAAAAATTGTAAGAATGTCCTCTTTCTAATTCCGTTGAGAACATTGCACCAGGTATTGTGTGAAAGCCACAGTAGATGGTTGAAATTTTTGGTGCAATGTCAACCCGTCCTATGGGAGACTTTGCACCAAACTTTGACAAAAAAAATAAAATAGAAGGACAAACTAAATTTATAATCAAATTAATTAAAAATAAAGCTAAACTCTTTGGCTACCTTTCCATAGCATTTTTAACGCTGAAAAATATTTGGTTGCAAAGTTATAACAAGGTATCCAAAAAATTGAGTAAAAGTGGTGCAAAGTCACCTCAGTTTACGGTATTGAATTACGAATTCGTACGACGTCGTGCGAATTCGTCCGATGAGTGTAACAGTTACCGGCTTCATGAAATGCCCAGGCAAGTCGTATATCATATATTACTATCGATTTCATGATACACTTTGCCCAAAAACGCTAGGTACTCTATAGAATACCTTGGTATGCCGGGTTTATATAGTAATGCCGGTAACATAACCACTATCATAAGAATCAATGGTTTAGATTTTTCGCACTAATTCGTACGGTGAAAATTCGCACGCATCGCAGTACTGGTATAACCACCTCAGAATAGCTCGTCCCTTAAGCAGGTTGCATATTTGATCGTCTGTAGCGCCCTGCAAAATTACCCGAGTTATTAGAAAAGCAAAATAAGGGACGATAAAGGATAAGGGATCAAAAGGAACTGAAATTGTCATCTCAGTCAAGAGTGTGATGGTGGGTGGGGACGTTAAAAAACAAAAACAACAAAAAGGTCGACGAAACTCTGCGTGGAAACTTTTTGAGGTCGAAACTTCGCCAACATCAAAGGAAAAGTACATTTCCAATTTCCAATACGCCTAAGTAGGTAGGTAGGTATACATATGTATAGGCAGGAAGGGAGGTATTATGAAGAAAGAAGAATGTAGCTGGGTACTACATTATTAATTATAGGAAGGTTAAACTTTGTGTTGGAAATTAGGAGTATTTTTTACTTTCTATTTTTTAAGAGGTTTGACAGAGGGAACTGTAACTGCTATGGTCTTATCGTCCCGAAATCGAAGAGAGAAGGAAGACAGGTTAGGAAAAAACCTCTTAAAAAAGAAAAAAAAAATCTTTAGTTATTGCTATGAAGAACAGCCCATCAGTTGTTGGATGTCGTCAAGATAAGATTTCCGAGGTCTTTTCCTTAATCTAAAATATATACAGCCCCTTGTGTAACTGACTGACTGACTGACTGACTGACTGACTGACTCACGTATACAAATTCCCACTTCTAGGGGGGAGTTGTAACCCTCCCAAAGCCTCCCCTTTTATTCACTCCCATGACTGTTGCCTACCTCCCTTTTCACCTCCCTTCAACCTACACCTTTCTCCCCCTTTTCTCTTCTGTTACCCTTTGAGACTAGCTAGTGGGGGTATGAGCTAGACTTAATTCTTTTCCTCTTTCTTCGGGGTTTTCTTCTTCTTCTTCTTCTTCCTCTACTTCTTCTTCGTTTTTCTTCTTCTTCTCCTTCTGCTTCTCCTTCTCCTTCTGCTTCTCCTTCTTCTTCTCCTTCTCCTTCTTCTTCTCCTTCTTCTTCTTCTCCTTCTCCTTCTGTGGGAGGTATAGAAACACATGACCAAAGGAGGGAGAGACGATTTCCAAAGAATTTATGTTATTACGATTTTACTTGGATTAAAATCACCAAGTTACAGATCCACTTACCAACCTAGGTATACTTCTTTGAAAACAAATAAATAAGTTGGTTTATGATAAAGAAATAAAAATTAAAATCCGAAATCCACCGCGCTAACCAGTAAACCAAAATTTTCGGAGCATATGTTTAGGTATAGGTAGGTAAAGAACAGAAAAGAAAAACAGAGGAAAAATAATCCACTCAGTTAAAGTATCTAAATATGAAAATAACTTTTACTCTATATTTTGATACTTAAAATGAACCTTCACAAAGTTACTAAGTCTACCATCAATACACTCAGTTAAAACTCAGAACTCACTTCTTTTGTTCAATACCAGTACGAGGGGTAGGTACACCACTACAATTCTCCCAAGTGACTGTTTAGCATGACAATGTTGTCAAAGTTCTATCGATATACTCAGATACAATGTTGCCAAAGTTCTATCGATATATATTCCGATAGGGGTTTGAGAAACTTTCCTCTCAAACTTTCGTCTCGGATGGTAAAACAAAAGTTCTTCCCACCGAAGTAGGAACGGTGGGGGAAAAGTGAAACTTGTCAAAAAATGATAAATATCTCAGTCCTGAGTATACACTATACACATAGGCAGTGATATGTGCCCAATATACATTAATACTTGTACATCAGTGCAAAAAATGCATAGCTTAAAAAAAAAAAAAAAAAAAAAAAAAAAAAAAAAAAAAAAAAAAAAAAAAAAAAAAAGATCGAGAAACGAATGGTAAAACAAAAGCTCTTCACGATGGGAGGAAAAGTGAAACTTGTCAAAAAGTGACAATTATGTCCTGGGTATAGGTAGGTATGTTTCTCAGGTACCACAAGTATAGGTATATTTGTTTATGAAGGCATAACCTGTCTAACCACAGAGCTGTGGAAAAAGGGGTAAAAATCGAACAAAAGTTCTCATAGTCGAAATAGGCAAGATGGGAGAAAAGTGACACTTGTCAAAAAAAAAAAAAAAAAAAAAAAAAAAAAAAAAAAAATATGAAGGGAAAAAAGGGAAAAAAAGAACCCTTTTAAAAAAAAAAAAAAAAAAAAAAAAAAATACAAATACAAATATGTAGGTACTTTCAATAAAATATGAAAGTTGTTTTTCTCAAAACACAAATTTTCCTCTTACGCCCTTCATTAAAAAAGAGGGGAAAAAAAGAGACCCCTTTTGTTGCAAAAGGTTTGGTGCTAAATAGGTATCTAGGTACCTATTCGCTTTTATTACTCGTACCTACCTAACCTAAAATAATAATAATAATAAAATCAAATCTCAAATTCTTTGTGGTAAAGCACAGCTTTTTCACAACTTTTGTGGATATCACAATATTACTAAGTGTTGGAGCCTGTGGGGTAGCTTTCAGGACACAAATTTACCACAAAACTGAGTTTAGATAAGATGGAAGTTTAAATAAAATGATAGAACAACTCACGATAACTTTCAGAACAGGTGTCTCTCATGGCGGTTGATAAAGACTGAACGCGATCTGCGTTGTTGTGATGGCGCATGATCTGATAGGCCCTTTTGATACGATGCACGTTAGGCTCTTTTAATACGATGCACGATAGGCCCTGTTAACACGATGCGCGGCGCGGTAGTCGCGATTATTTGCGGTGGGTAACAGTCAAGATTAGACATACCCCCCACTACAAAATAACAAATTTTGTTCTAAGCAGGTGTAGGGTCTCTCATACTAAGAAAAGAATGAAGATGAAATGATGATGAAACCCTATCATTTGTTAAAAATAGTAAAAAGGCTATTTACAATCAAGTAATCATCTCATGTATGAAAGTATTATTTGGACAAAAGAATAGTTGCATACATGACATGATAACATCAGATAATTATTAGTAGGAAGAAAAAAAAACTAATAATAAAGAACATGAGCTTGTGATTCCCAAATGCATGATAAATTGAAATTTGAATTTGGCAAACACAAGAACCAACTAGATAAAAATGTAAAAGATAATAAACCAAAAATAAAAACTTCAAAATAATACCAAAGGTATGGATAATAATAAAAAAAATCAAACTTTTAACTAAATAATACCAAAGGTAGAGAAAGAATACCAAAGGTATCAAAGAACATTATTTACATAATTTGATACATAACTTGGAGTTATGACACAGGAAGGGGAACCAGCTTGGATACTGGTCGAATGAGTTCACCTTGCTGAGTCCTGACTCCGACCACTCTCACAACTTGGTCCTTTCCAGGAAGCAAGGAGATAATTCTTCCCAAAGGCCATGCTTGAGGCGGCGTTGCCTGAGCCTGAATGAGTACAACATCACCCACTTGCAGTTGATGAGATGATTTCGTCCATTTTGAACGTTGCATTTGAGTGTTGATGTAATCACGACTCCATTTCTTCCAGAAGCAATTAGATGCTTGAGAGATTAATTTCCATCTCTGATGGACCGTCAGAGGACTACCAACATCTTCATGGTCAGGTCGCGCCAGGAGTGGAGCTCCGGTGAGAAAATGTCCGGGGGACAAGTAATCAATTCCATCCGTAGGACTAGAGCTGAGACGGCACAAAGGGCGCGAGTTGAGAATCGCTTCGATTCGTACCAATAGAGTTGTGAACTCTTCAAAGTTGAGAGCTTGTTCATGAAGAACGTGCTTCAGATGATGTTTGGCTGATTTTATGCCTGCTTCCCAAAGACCGCCAAAATTCGGTGCACTTGGAGGAATGAATGACCATGTCACTCCTTGAGTGAGTAGATGCTTGGTAATTTCCGGGTGTGATTCGCGTAAGAATCGTTGAATATTTTCCAGATAAGATGATGCACCTCGAAAGTTAGTGCCATTATCAGAAAAGATGCAGTGTGGCAATCCACGTCGTCCGACAAACCGATCAAGGGCCGCGATAAAGGCAGCTGTTGATAATGAGCTGACTAACTCCAGATGAATGCATTTTGTTGCCATACAGATGAAGAGCGCCATGTAACACTTGTCGATGGGAGAATTCCGTCGAGGACCTGTTTTATAGGAAAATGGACCTCCAAAATCGATACCTACATTTAAGAAAGGTCTCCCTTGAGTGACACGCGAAACGGGCAAATCCGCCATGATAGGTTGGATGGTATGTGCTTTTAGCTTGGTACAAGCAACACATTTAGATAAAACCAAACGGATAACATTCCGAGAGTTGATGATCCAATATTTCCTATGGATCAAGGATTGGACAAGTTTCGGACCTCCATGGAGAGTTAGAAGGTGATACCATTGAATGATTAAATAAGTTAAGTGGCATTGTTTGGACAAAACAATTGGATGTTTTGCATCCTCAGGAATAGCTGCATTAGCCAATCTACCCCCCACTACTAGCAATCCACGGGAGTTGATAAGAGGAGATAAAGAGCGTAGTGTTGGAGAGCATTGACGACCTTTAGCCACTAAGTTGAGATCTTCCGCTAGATAAACACTTTGAGATAATTTGATACAAACATCAAGCGAATTGTCCAATTCCTTGACTGTTAAAGTCTTACCTTGAACCCTTTGGTTCGGATGTTTCAAATTGAAGATAAATCGAAGAACGAACCCTACAACTCTTTGTAGCGTGCAGAGCGAAGAATATTTGTTGATGACATCGATAAAGTCTGTTGGTGTTTGTACAGTGAGAACAACTGGATCAGTCGACTTCAATTCCGGGAGTGAATCTGCAGGAAGTGCAGACCAAGTTAACTTCCAATGCTCCGGTTCCAAGAGCAAGAAAGGTGGACCATGAAACCAAAGCTGATTTTCCAACAGTTGAGATGGTGTGAGACCACGACTGGCTGAATCAGCGCTATTATTCTCAGATGAGACATGATGCCAATGAGCGGGATCTGGGTTGAACGAAACTGTTCTTCACAGAACCGGTCATCCTCGTTAATGATGGGTGATGGCGAGCCAACCTCTTCCAGAAACCAAAACTTCTGCAGCTGAGTTGAAATATCCTCGTCTATGGATGAGATGAACAATGATGTACATTCTTCTGGTGCAGTGTATTGCATTTCTGCTTTGCCAAAGAGCAAATATCCGAAGATGGATGGGACTGCTGAAGGCATACCTTTGATGATTGGTACAGAATGCAGGATAATATCAGGGTAATATTCTGCTCCAAGAAGTAAGTCAATGTCCACGAGTTCCGGAGAACGCTGAGAATAAGTTGAATCTGCCAGACAGATGTTCTCAAAACGTTCCAATACAGATGATGATAATTGGTTTGGAAGGGTGGATGTGATCTTTTTCATGATTACAGCCTCAATGTACAAAGTGGGTTCTGGATTTAATCCCTGAGATGAACTCAAGTGGCAGGTAATTTTGCCTAAAGTTCGTGAACCACCAACTGACCCAATGCCAGTTATTTGGAACGAGCATGGCTTACGGTTTAAGCCAAGACGCTGTACTAGGCTTTCCGAGATGATAGAAACCTGTGAACCAGGGTCTACCACACACCTGGCTGGTATCCACTGTCCATGTTTAGATTTGATTAAGACCACTGCCGTCCCCAGCAAAATCGTGTGTACTGACTTTTGCTGATTATTTCCAAGATTGCACGATTCAACAACTCCGTTGAATTTTACATTATTGTTGACCGATGATGGTGATGATACCGATGAAGTTGCTGGCATCTCCTCATGAGAAGATGTCGTTGACTGACCTGATGATGAATGCAAGAGAGAATGATGCCGTGCACTTCCACAAGTGCGACATCTATAGATAGATTTGCATTCCGATGAAGCATGAGTTGTACTAAAACAAGAAAAGCACAACTTCATTTCCTTGACAATAGTGAACCGCTTGCTAGTAAGATTATAAGAACTGATAAGGTAGTTCAGAAATGATAATCTTATATTATAAGAACGATAAAGATTATAAGAACTGATAAGGTAGTTCAAATAATTAAATTAAATATGATAAACCAGAATTGAACTGATAAGGTAGTTCAAGATTACAAATGCCAAATAAAATTCAAGGTAAAAGTCACAAAATATTGAAAATATTTGAAAAGGGTTTTTTGAAAAGTACAAACTTTGGTTATGTTTACAAGCCAACAAAATGAAAGAAAATTTGATTCTAGGTTGACAAGTTAAATTTGGTTCTAGATGCAGATTAACAAGTTTGCTTGTGCAGAGTCACAAAATATTGAAAATATTTGAAAAGGGTTTTTGAAAAGTACAAACTTGGTTATGTTTACAAGCCAACAAAATGAAAGAAAATTTGGCTCTAGGATGACAAGTTAAATTTGGTTCTAGATGCAGATTAACAAGTTTGCTTGTGCCTGATACCTAATGCTTAAAGCTAGAAATTTCTATGTGCTTACCTACCATACCTAGGGTTGAACAATGAAATAAGCAAAAGCACAATGACTAGGCCTAAAATTTGACACTTCTCAAATGATGAAAAAACACACTTTTCGTGACCTACCAAGAAAGAAGATGAATGATAAATGTATAAGAGACACCACACTTACTGATTTTAGATACCTAATGCTTAAAGCTAGAAATTTCTATGTGCTTACCTATACCTAGGGTTGAACAATGAAATAAGCAAAAGCACAGTGACTAGGCCTAAAATTTGACACTTTTCAAATGATGAAAAAACACACTTTTCGTGACCTACCAAGAAAGAAGATGAATGATAAATGTATAAGAGACACCACACTTACTGATTTTGCTGACCACAGAGAGGAAAATTACTCCTTTTCAGCAAAAAATGAGAAACTGAAAACTTACAGACCCCAGAATACTTGACTGCTACTTAGCAAGATAATTTCACGATAAACGGATACTTATCCGGGCGAACCGAAGGACCACTATGTTGGAGCCTGTGGGGTAGCTTTCAGGACACAAATTTACCACAAAACTGAGTTTAAATAAGATGGAAGTTTAAATAAAATGATAGAACAACTCACGATAACTTTCAGAACAGGTGTCTCTCATGGCGGTTGATAAAGACTGAACGCGATCTGCGTTGTTGTGATGGCGCATGATCTGATAGGCCCTTTTGATACGATGCACGTTAGGCTCTTTTAATACGATGCACGATAGGCCCTGTTAACACGATGCGCGGCGCGGTAGTCGCGATTATTTGCGGTGGGTAACAGTCAAGATTAGACACTCACTCTTTAACCTCTTTCCGAGAACGGAATAAAATTGATCAGAAATGTTCGTCCTGGTTGAGGATTGGGGGTTCGAACCCAGGACCTCCTGAGTGAGAGTCAGTGCACTCGACTACTCGGCCACAGAAGTGGACAATGTTGTTTGCTGTTGATTCAATGAATATTTTTCGTATATTTCATTTCCTTACGATTATTTCTATTATTATTTATTTATTTTTTCTTTCATGCTATTAGAAATGTGTTCTACTGACCTGCATCACAGTTGCACCACTTGGTCGGGTCGATACAAGTACCCAGGATACCACACTCACACTTCCTCGTCCCAAACACAGAGCCACCCCAGTAGTCCATCTTGTGATTGTTACGGGACACCCACCATGCAAACGGATGAAAATCATTCTCCACAGCTGAGGAAATTAACATAGTAACACAAGATTAATAAATTATTGCATTATAAATTATAATAAATACATGAACATAGGAGAAACTTTGATTCATGAAATTTAATTAATAGATACGCTTGAATAAGTTTTCATTAAATATTGTAAAATCGAAAGTCACGTGTCTTTTTCATTCAATTTCAAATTTAATTGTACTTCATGGAAACTTTTTTGTGGTTCAGTGGACTGTAAAACTCGGAAAAAGTGCTCCTACCTGGCCTTCATAGGCTTTTCAAGAAAAATTATTGAAAAGATTCAAAATAACATGATTATGATTATTTAAAAATAAAATCAGATAAAGTATTTATTTTAATTCACTGAACCAGATAATTTCAGATAAATTTGATAATTAAATAATCTCAGATAAATTTGAGAGAAAAATAAACCAAAAGCCTGAATATATGCCGGTACCTACTACCTACCTATATGGATAAAAATTGATAAACCAAAAAACAAACTTTTTCCAAAAAAAGAAAATGAGTTTTACTAAGAAAGCAGATAAATGAGCTTTGATAATTGACCAAGATAATGCAACACAAAAGCTATGATAAGATAGCAAGGGTTTGACTTTTTCCTAAAAAAAGAAAATAAGTTTTACTAAGAAAGCAGATAAATGAGCTTTGATAATTGACCAAGATAATGCAACACAAAAGCTATGATAAGATAGCAAGGGTTTGAGATTACACAGTTAAAGCCTCGGCTTGTCTACGGAGCAACCAAGTTCCATCGACAAAAGTTAAGAAATGATAAAAGGATAATTAATTCCAAGTTAAAGATTATTCCACACCAGATTACATAAAAAGTTTAACAGTTAAGTTTTTGTCTCAAGATAAGTGATAAAAAACAAACTAAAACTTTTTACACCAGATGATTTGATATAAAGATTATAAGAACTGATAAGGTAGTTCAGAAATGATAATAAAGATTATAAGAACTGATAAGGTAGTTCACAAGATAATAAAACACAAAAGCTATGATAAGGTAGCAATGTTTTGAGATTACACAGTTAAAGCCTCGGCTTGTCTACGGAACAACCAAGTTCCCTCGACAAAAGTTAAGAAATGATAAAAGGATAATTAATTCCAAGAAAAAAGATTATTCCCCACTAGATTACATAAAAAGCTTAACAGTTAAGTTTTTGTCTCAAGATAAGTGATAAAAAACAAACTAAAACTTTTTACACAAGATAATTTGATAAAGATTATAAGAACTGATAAGGTAGTTCAGAAAACAAACTAAAACTTTTTACACCAGATGATTTGATAAAGATTATAAGAACTGATAAGGTAGTTCAAATAATTAGATTAAATATGATAAACCAGAATTGAACTGATAAGGTAGTTCAAGATTACAAATGCCAAATAAAATTCAAGGTAAAAGTCACAAAATATTGAAAATATTTGAAAAGGGTTTTTTGAAAAGTACAAACTTTGGTTATGTTTACAAGCCAAAAATTGAAAGAAAATTTGGTTCTAGGATGACAAGTTAAATTTGGTTCTAGATGCATAAATGATAGAAAAACTCACGATAACTTTCAGAACAGGTGTCTCTCATGGCGGTTGATAAAGACTGAACGCGATCTGCGTTGTTGTGATCCTTTATTTTGAGCTAAAAATCAAGTAATTAAATAGCTCGTTAAACGTAACAAACAAACAAAAAAGTCCGAATTTTGTTCCCCATTCCTCTTATTTCACCTCTTTTTATTAGCCAGACCCAGCAATCAGCCATTAACAGAATATTGAATACACCTTCACCCGATGGATCACTTGAGTTAAGCTACATTGCATGTGGTTGGTAATCTGCAACCTCTTCCCATAAGCAACTATCGGGTAAGTATTTATTGAGTAATATGCATAATTAGACAAAAATAATAAAATAAAATAAAAAATAAACAGACAAAAGGTTGCATAATGTCTGATGTGAGTCATGTGAGTCTGAGTTAGCTTGATGCTTCATTTTCAGTGGTATTTTCAGAATAAAATTACATCTTTTTATTTTAAATGTACCAGTCCCCCAGCTTTGACAGGGAACTTATGTAGGTAGGTACCTAATTAATTGTTTTTTTTTTTTTTTTTTTTTTTTTTTTTTTTTTTTTTTTAATTTTTTTGTCCCAACACCCCAACCCCCCGTTTATTTTTTTTTTTTTTTTTTTTTTTTTTTTTTTCCTTTATGCTTATAACTACTTGGACTCAATCCACCAACCCTCAGTTCCAAAGTCTATAGCTATATCCTAGGAAATAGTTGCCTACATGATTTTTATTGTATACCTAAGTCTATAAGTAGTGCTTTATTTAGATTGTCAGCTTAGAACAAACAGTTTAATAAATAGAGCACCTCTTCAATGAATGGGTAAGAGGCAGAGCAGACCAAAAAATCGACTTTTGGGGTACCTATTCTACGTCGTTGAAAAGAGCACAAAAGGTCTATTTTTTTCTTTTTAATTGGTTGCTAACTTCACTTTATTAGCGTTGTATTGAAATGAGAGCAAAACCAAAATGGCTATCTCTTTTTAAACTTTGACTAGTCCTAAAATTTGACTCCATCTCAAAACGTTTTTGGACTTGGTTCGGTCTGCCTCTTAGCCATTCTTATTTTATCACTTTCTAAAGGTCTCCTTTTTCTCTTCTCCCTACAGTTACAGTTACGACATTACTCACTCTTTACAAATCAACATGGCACCCCCGAGACACATCACACAGCTTGCCCCTGATAAATACACAAGCCGTGTGGACTATTCTGCCCTCCCGTCCAATTCCTCCTCACATACCAGCCCTGAACAGTCCCTATTCCCATCTGAGCCTGCCCCCACCACTAAACCGACCCTGTATGGGATTCGAACTGAGCCTAACTATCGGTTCGTGTGGAACTCTCATCTGCTGTCTAAAGTGGAGAAGGAACTTCATCCTGATTGGCTACTCTTCATTACGCACGGATTCATCAGCCAATCAAATGTGAGTTGATTTTTTCCACAAACTTATCAGACAATTTTTTTTTCTTTCTATTCTTGCCCATTTGATTACAAGGGACACTGTGGGGCATGCTACGACACAGACTCGTAAATCTAATGTAGTATCTAGTAGGTATCCTAAATGTTTTGCGGTAGGACTTTTTTATTGTGGGGTGGAACTTTTTATGAACACTCTTCACTGAAATGTTGTTAACTGGCTTTTATACTCCCTTTTTTTCAAAGACTTATACCTGAACATATTTGCAAATGGCCTTGTTGTTGCTAAATTATATCAAACTAAAATGAAAATAAATACCGGAACATATCTCTCTACCCTCAGGTATCGATATTCGGTCGCTCCGTGTACGTAACACTGGTAGCGCGTCGCTCCAACAAGTACGCGGGCACGCGGTTCCTCAAGCGCGGCGCTAACTTCTACGGCGATGTCGCTAATGAAGTAGAAACAGAGCAGATAGTAGAAGATCTCGAACGAGCATGGCTTACGGTTTAAGCCAAGACGCTGTACTAGGCTTTCTGAGATGATAGAAACCTGTGAACCAGGGTCTACCACACACAAGTCATAGCATTAGCTCGTTTGTGCAGATGCGGGGGTCAATCCCGGCACACTGGAGTCAGGATATGACTAAGATGGTGGCCAAACCTGCAATCACTTTGGATCTGAGTGATCCGTTTTACACTGCGGCAGGTAGGTAGGTAGGTACCGACCCATCTTGGGGTCAATTTGAACTGTGAAAATTGGCCTAGAGATGAATTCAGGTCCTGAGGAAGTACTGGCTATGAAACCTCTACTTTTGTTTCCAAGAGTTTTGATAGAGGGAACTGTAACTGTTAAGGTCTTATCATCCCGAAATCGAAGATAGGAAGACAGGATAGGAGAAAGCCCGCCGTTCCGAGAACGAACCTCATCCGTTCAGGATAAAATCCGCCCTGGACGGGAGTCGAACCTGTGACCTAGCGCTTACAAGGCCGATATTAACAAGGCTGGCACATAAGTTTTGAACTGTGGAAAATGGACTGGAGATGAATTCAGATCCAGAGGAAGTACTTTGCAGACCCAAGGGGTAAAAAGTTAGTTAGGTGTTGAAATCGACACTTTAAAATTAAAACTCGGAACTCACTCAAATAAGTAGAAACACATTAAGTATATACTTTTTAACCCTTTCTTCCCCACTGTCCCTCAGGCGCTCACTTCAACAGTTTACTCCGAAGGTACGGGGCTCCCACCATTATACTGAACCTGGTTAAGAAGAGAGAAAAGAAGAAGCATGAGTCACAGCTCAGTGTAGAGCTTCACTCTGCAGTGCAATATTTGAACCAGTTCCTACCTCCTGAGTTTGCCATTCAGTATTTGACCTTCGATATGGCGCGGATGAACAAAGGGTGAGGAGATTTCTTATCCTAGAATCTTATTTCTTGCCTGTATTGGCACTTCTTAAGGCGCGTTCCCACTTTTCGTTATTTTTATCCAAATTTTTTTCTTCCGATTGTGTCGTATCTCGTAGGCAATGCAATTTAAAAAATGAAATCCAGCAGGCGAGATTTTTCAGACCTTCCTGTGTAGCCTGTAGCCCTTCAAGGTTGCATACTTTTTGAAATGATCTATACAGGTCCTAGTATGACACAATTTCCCCAATAAAACATATTCGATTCCTACATTTATCCTTTCACTATACATATCAGTTCTTCTTCACATATAAAATACACAATAGTATGGACACACCATATAAAATACACAATAGTATGGACACACTTTTACATTTTTGTTGTCAATTTATTCCGTTTTCTTTTGCCACTATTTTCCGCCTATCCCGTGAATGTCGACTTTTGTTTGTTGCTCTAATGGTAAAATTCTCATTTATTGAACTCTTCCATCCAACTTATCGTGAGTTGTCTGTATTGGAATTGCAGGAAGGATGCCAATGTGATGTGGAAGCTGGCGGACATAGCCCAGGGTGCTATTGGCAAGACAGGACTGTTCTGTGTGTCCCAAGGTGAAGCTATGAGTTACCAGACGGGGATTGTAAGGGTTAATTGTGTGGATTGTTTGGATCGGACTAACACAGCGCAGTTTGCAGTGGGCAAGTGCGCCTTGGCTCTGCAGGTGAGTTTTTTTCCCAAGGATTTTGATAGAGGGACCACTTACCTATAACAGCGGAGATCTTATTGTCCCGAAATCTAAGAGAGAAGGACAAGATAGATATTTGAACATACCTGTCAGAAGAATTGATAAGCTCAAACTTTATTAGCCAAAAGAATTGAGTTCTTTTTTTTCTGTCATGGTGTCCGTTTGTTCTTCTAAAACTCGCTAATACTGTGTCCGACATTGATGAAATTTGACAATCCGATTCTAAAACAAAATGAAGATAAAATTTCAAATCATGATCCGTGTCCTTCTGTTTACCAGACGTCTTTCTATAACTTTGTTGTTGTAGTAGCCAAAGTCCCATCAGGTTCTTCCATCCCCATCTGTTACTGGTAGGCCCAGGTGTTCAGCCACTTCAATTGGTTTCAGCCACATATCACCCACTCTTCTATAACTTTCACTTTATTTGCCTGTTTAAACCGAATTGACTTATATTTCAGCTCGTATCACTTGGTCTGTTACCCAAACCGTCTCTGGACTTCGACTCGGACTGTGTACGTCTACTGGAAGTCCTATACGAGGACCATGGTGATACTTTGGCTCTACAGTACGGGGGGTCACAGCTGGTGCACCGAATCAAAACCTACAGGAAGACCGCACCGTGGACTTCACAGGGGAATGATATCATGCAAACACTGAGTCGATATTATAGCAATACGTTTAGTGGTGAGTTTCATTTCATTAATTAATTCTATCTTGGACCAACCTCAGTGGTGCAGTGGTTAGCGTGGTGGACTTCGGATCTGGAGGCTGGTGGTTCGAGTCCAAGTCAAGTCATAAAATTTAGTGTAGTGCATTAAGCGGGGAACGACATTTGTGACAAGCATTTATGCTTAACACAATTAAAATTCCTAATTCTATCTTGGTTGACGAATGAAAAGAATTCCAAGTTTTAACTCGACTTGTAAGAACTTCATCCTAAACCAGGGGTTCCCAAACTTTCTCAAGCCACGGACCACTTTTGAATTTCATGATTTCTCGCGGACCACCTAGCCGCTCTTCCGATCTCCCCCCCCGAGTTATCATGACATTCAAATTTTCAGTAATTTGGAACGGCTGCACAATAGTCAGAATTTTTACTGATTTTTAATATACGAAAAAACTTTGATTTTTTTATGGAAATAAAACACTTTATTTTAATTTTTAAAATGTTTTTGATGAAGATTGTTTCATCAACATACAATGCATAATAATAGACAATTTTCAATGGGATGGATGGGCTTGCATTTCTTTCACAATTTTTACAATGCGAGGTTTGATGCTCTTCGACAAGCAAACCCGCATGTCAATGCTTGGGTCCAGCTCTTTGCTTGGACTTAATGTTGACAAGTGCAGAGAATCCCTGCTCACATAAGTATGTTGTACTAAATACCATCAGGAAGCGTAGGGCCATTTTCCTTATGGTTGGAAAAGATAAAGCCATCAATCCATACATCCTTGGTTCGAATCCCAGTTGGAGCTTTTTTTTATCACTATTAAATTAATAATAATAATAAAATTAAATACATGATAACTAAAAAAAATATTTATTATATTTTAAACAAAAGGTTGACTCGCGGACCACCTGAAACCTTCTCACGGACCATAGTTTGGGAATCCCTGTCCTAAACAGATAAGGTTCGTTCTCGGAACGGCTAGCTTTCTCCTATCCTGTTCTTCTCGTCTTCGATCTCGGGATGATAAGACCTTAACACTTACAGTTCCTATCAAACCTCTTTAACCCTTTCGGTTCTCAGATGCAGAGAAGCAACATGCAATGAACGTGTTTCTAGGATTATTCATTCCCGAAGAGAATGCCCCTCCAATATGGGAACTGCCAAATGATTACTATCTACATCATCCGCAGGCAGTGGGTATTGCCCCTACAGTATACAGGTAATTGTGACTAGAATCGAACCACCTATTATTTATTTATTTTTCTTTAATTATTTTAGTGTTTAACCACCTCCTGTAAAACGCTAATGCTCCTAAGGATTTTGTGGTACCCAACTGAGGTTTCACTACCATCGGAGACTAGGCTACTTGCCCTTCACATTGACATCACCACCAGCCTGAGTGGGACTTGCCTCGCGGGAAAAGCCAGCACGCCCACGCGTAATGCTCAGAATGGTCACCCATGGCCCGGCATCAGCTGAGCCACGCCAACGTTGCTTACTTCAGTGACCAGGGAACTTCGGCACTCAACCGGCGGCGCCTCCTGCGCTTTCACATAGTAAGCGGAGTGAATGATATATAACGCATTGCCAGGTTTTTACGCAACTTCAGGGTGCAGTCGGTAACGCGTTAGACTCAAGGACTTTGAATCTGGAGGTTGGTGGGTTCCGAGTCAGTCCACATCCATACACCACCTCACTCTCACCCACACACCAAGAGCGAGCAAAAAGCGCCGCCAATTTCCAATTGTGTTAACCGCGGCATAAACTCCTGCACAAATGTCATTCCC
>NW_007378206.1:62775-78078 GCF_000475195.1 Diaphorina citri
TAAAATGAAAATAAATACCGGAACATATCTCTCTGCCCTCAGGTATCGATATTCGGTCGCTCCGTGTACGTAACACTGGTAGCACGTCGCTCCAACAAGTACGCGGGCACGCGGTTCCTCAAGCGCGGCGCTAACTTCTACGGCGATGTCGCTAATGAAGTAGAAACAGAGCAGATAGTAGAAGATCTGGGCCGGAGTCATAGCATTAGCTCGTTTGTGCAGATGCGGGGGTCGATTCCGGCACACTGGAGTCAGGATATGACTAAGATGGTGGCCAAACCCGCTATCACTTTGGATCTGAGTGATCCGTTCTACACTGCGGCAGGTAGGTAAATAGGTAGGTAGGTAGGTAGGCAGGTAGTTACATAGGTAGGTAGGTAGGTAAATAGGTAGGTAGGTACCGACCCATCTTGGGGTCAATCTGAACTGTGAAAATTGGCCTAGAGATGAATTCAGGTCCTGAGGAAGTACTGGCTATGAAACCTCTACTTTTGTTTCCAAGAGTTTTGATAGAGGGAACTGTAACTGTTAAGGTCTTATCATCCCGAAATCGAAGATAGGAAGACAGGATAGGAGAAAGCCCGCCGTTCCGAGAATGAACCTCATCCGTTCAGGATAAAATCCGCCCTGGACGGGAGTCGAACCTGCGACCTAGCGCTTACAAAGCAGATATGCTCTGTCCACCAAACTAACAAGGCTGGCACGAAAATTTTGAACTGTGGAAAATGGACTGGAGATGAATTCAGATCCAGAGGAAGTACTTTGCAGACCCAAGGGGAAAAAGTTAGGTGTAGAAATCGACACTTTAAAATTAAAACGCGGAACTCACTCAAAAATAAGTAGAAACACATTAAGTATATAACTATATATACTTTTTAACCCTTTCTTCCCCACTGTCCCTCAGGCGCTCACTTCAACAGTTTACTCCGAAGGTACGGGGCTCCCACCATTATATGGCAGTCTGCCATTCTGCCTTATGGGTAATCCGGCCCTGTCTATACCTAGTCTGGCTAGGGGACTTCGAACAGGGAGTAGACCGAACAGGAAGTAGATCAGCTTAGTCTGGCTGGGGGACTTTGAACAGAGAGTAGACCAGCTTAGTCTGGCTAGGGGACTTCGAACAGGGAGTAGACCAGCTTAGTCTGGCTGGGGGACTTTGAACAGGGAGTAGACCAGCTTAGTCTGGCTAGGGGACTTCGAACAGGGAGTAGACCAGCTTAGTCTGGCTAGGGGACTTCGAACAGGGAGTAGACCAGCTTAGTCTAGCTGGGGGACTTCGAACAGGGAGTAGACCAGCTTAGTCTGGCTAGGGGACTTTGAACAGGGGGTAGACCAGCTTAGTCTGGCTGGGGGACTTTGAACAGGGGGTAGACCAGCTTAGTCTGGCTGGGGGACTTTGAACAGGGAGTAGACCAGCTTAGTCTGGCTGGGGGACTTTGAACAGGGAGTAGACCAGCCTAAAATTTCCCTTGTTAACGAAATAGCAAAACTAGATGTCAGCCCGAAGCAATCAGCTAGAAGGACGTACGAAATGCAAATTTTAGAATGCTCTCCTAGGGCTACGATCCTAGCAGTATTCATCCTGTATTGGTATTGGGTTTAGCTTTTACAATTTTGTACAGAGTGTAAAAAAATTAATTAAACTCCGGGACCACAATGTGAGTTTGAACTCCTTAACTTTTGCATGAAGCAATTTGATTGCTTATTTTTTTGAAATCCAGCAAACTCAACCACAATCAGATTGCTTAAATCCAAAAGTTAAACAGAGTTTACACACACATTGTGGCTATAAATGTGTCAAATAGCAAATCTTGCAGTTATATCAGTAAAAAAAAATAAATAAAATAAAATAAATAATAATAATAAAAAAAAATCGAAAATTCATCATAGAATCATGCTAACACTATATTTATTTCACTAAGAATGGTTTTTGAGGTGAAATAAGAAAACTTGGCCTTTTTACCAACAAAATAAGTTAACACAAGCTTATTCCATTATTATCTATCACCTTTCCTGTGTCACCAGGGACTTTATGCCACAAGGTGTTACAGACCTATCTCCATTTACTGTACGAGTTAGGGACGCCTGGAGAAGAGAGGGAGATCCTAACAGGGACAATACGGTAGCTAAGAACCCCTCACTTACCGGAGCCAGCTCAACTAGCTCCCTCACTTCTAGTGACAGGTGAGTGGAAGGTCCTGGGTTCGATACATTGATTGTCTCGTTTTTTTTTTTTCATCAATAATAACCATGTAATTGTAATATTTATAAACAGGTAATATTTATAGAAAAGCATTGTAATACTTATAAACAGGTAATTCCAGTTAAAAGAAAAAGCAAAACTTGAGGTTGAAAGGATGAAATGCCATATCTGGCTTTATGCCAGTTTATCGCTGGCATTTCAACCAGCTAGGCAGTTCCTTCAATTGTCCTCACAAGGCGAGGATGAGCATTTCCCAAGTCTAGCCGTTTCCTGTTCTACAATCCTAAAGCATAAGAGTTGTGCTCACAAGGCCAGTCTAGTTAGCTTGGAAGGTACTGGGCCTGCTTGTAAGCGCTAGTTCGCGGGTTAGATTTTCCTATCCTGTCATCCTCTCTACGATTTTGGGACGATAAGACCTCAGCATTTAGAGTTTCCCTATATCTCTGCTCCCAAGTCGTCTAAACTCTGCTTTATGATTCCCATTTCTATTCTCAATCCGGTTTCAGTTCAAGTGATGAAAGTGACGACAGTACAAGTGAAACGTATCGTCTGGGTGATAGTAAAGGAGAATCTCTGTCCACTGTGCGGTAGGTGATAGGCAACTGAATGGAAGAGCCTATGGTTCAAATCACCAAAGCTAGAGATTTAACAGGTTGCTAGTTGCCAAAGTGGCAGGGACGAATTAAAAGGGGGGACCTGTACGTAACAATTTCTTTCACTTTATTTGCCTGTTTACACCGAATTGACTTTTATTTCAGCTCGTATCACTTGGTCTGTTACCCAAACCGTCTCTGGACTTCGACTCAGACTGTGTACGTCTACTGGAAGTCCTATACGAGGACCATGGTGATACTTTGGCTCTACAGTACGGGGGATCCCAGCTGGTGCACCGAATCAAAACCTACAGGAAGACCGCACCGTGGACTTCACAGGGGAATGATATCATGCAGACACTGAGTCGATATTATAGCAATACGTTTAGTGGTGAGTTTTAATTTCATTAATTAATTCTATCTTAGTTGACGAACGAAAAGAATTCCAAGTTTTAACTCGACTTGTAAGGACTTCATCCTAAACCAGGGGTTCCCAAACTTTCTCAAGCCACGGACCACTTTTGAATTTCATGATTTCTCGCGGATTACCTAGCAACCCCCCCCCTCGAGTTATCATGAAATTCAAATTTTCAGTAATTTGGAACGGCTGCACAATAGTCAAATTTTTACTGATTTTTAATATACGAAAAAACTTTGATTTTTTTTATGGAAATAAAACACTTTATTTCAATTTTTAAAATGTTTTTGATGAAGATTGTTTCATCAACATACAATGCATAATAATAGACTTGAACAGTTTTCAATGGGATGGATGGGCTTGCATTTCTTTCACAATTTTTACAATGTGAGGTTTGATGCTCTTCGACAAGCAAACCTGCATGTCAATGCTTGGGTCTAGCTCTCTAGCTTGTTCCTTTGCTTGGACTTAATGTTGACAATAGTGCAGAGAATCCCTGCTCACATAAATATGTTGTACTAAATACCATCAGGAACCGTAGGGCCATTTTCCTTATGGTTGGAAAAGATAAAGTCATCCATCCATACACCCTTGGTTCGAATCCCAGTTGGACCTTTTTTTATAACTATTTAAAAAACAAAAAATAATAATAATAATAGGTAATAATAAAAAATAAAAATAAATACATTATAACTAAAAACTTATTTATTTTATTTTAAACAAAAGGTTTATTCGCGGACCACCTGAAACCTTCTCACGGACCATAGTTTGGGAATCCCTGTCCTAAACAGATAAGGTTCGTTCTCGGAACGGCTGGCTTTCTCCTATCCTATTCTTCTCGTCTTCGATTTCGGGATGATAAGACCTTAACACTTACAGTTCCTATCAAACCTCTTTAACCCTTTCGGTTCTCAGATGCAGAGAAGCAACATGCAATGAACGTGTTTCTAGGATTATTCATTCCCGAAGAGAATGCCCCTCCAATATGGGAACTGCCAAATGATTACTATCTACATCATCCGCAGGCAGTGGGTATTGCCCCTACAGTATACAGGTAATAATCTACATCAACTGCAGGCAGTGGGTATTGCCCCTACAGTATACAGGTAATGACTAGAATCGAATCCACCTATTATTTTATTTATTTTTTCTTTTAATTATTTTAGTGTTTAACACCTAGCTGTAGCTGATTCTCCTAAGATTTTTGGTAACTAAGGTTTCACCTACCATTCGGCTACTAGTTACTCGCCTCTTCAAATTGACATCACCCAGCTTGAGTGGGACCAGAAAAAGCCAGCAGCACGCGATTGCTCAGATGGTCACCCATCCGGATACTAACCACGCCCAACGTTGCTTAACTTCAGTGACCAAGGAACTTGGGCATTCAACGTGCTGGCGCCTCTGGCTTTTCACATAGTAAAAAGCGAATGATATATAACACATTCCAGGTTTTTACCAACTTCAGTGGTGCAGTGGTAACGCGTTGGACTCAAGGACTTTGAATCTGGAGGTTGGTGGTTCGAAACCTAGGCCTAGGAAAACACCTTAAATGCCCGCTTCTCAAGATCAGACCGCGGTCTCATAGATCCAGGTCTGTCCCGGTATAATCTGTGTGACGGAGACCGCGGTCTGTCAGACCGTCCCAGCGTACGTTACGGACGTAACACACAAAGGAAATTTTGCTCATTAAGTTTTGGACTTCCACCAGCCTAGCTAGCTTGGAAGGTAGCACGTCTGCCCTCTAAGCGTTAGGTCCCGGGTTCGATTCCCGCCGGGAGCGGAATTTATCCATCACAGATAAGGTTCGTTCTCGGAACGGCTGGCTTTCTCCTATCCTATCTTTCTTCTCTCCTCTATTTCGAGACGATAAGACCTTAGCAGTAACAGTTCCTTCTATCAAACCTTTTAAAAAGAAGAAAAAAGTTGTTAGTTCTGATCTATTGTGTTTGACATCTCAGGTACAGCCTCATCGGGAAGTCCGCTAATCGTGTCCCGGGCACCAAACCATCCGATGATTCCGCCACTATTATCAACTCCATTCCTATCCTACAGTGTCGCAGCGACTTTGGCACCCAGAGCTCAGAACAAGTGCCCGTCCCTGTGGTGAGTGAACAGAGTATGGCCATCTATAGGGAATATGTAGAGCGTATGGGGGGCGCTAAACCCCCCTCGGACAAGACACTGGCTCAGTATAAGAGATATTGTGATAATGAACTGTACGTATTTAGCTAGGTCTATCAGAAACCAATGCTAAGTCTCCCTCGGATACAATACTGAGATTATGTGATTGTATGTGGTGAAGCGAAGGAAACCAAACAAATAGCGTGATGACGCTATTTAATAGCGTGATGACGCTATTTGACTCACCTCCGTTAGCCCTTGTGGATGTGGATGAAGATTACCTGTCGACCGGCGTAGAAGTGCTCCTGAGCTGGGTGGTTAAAAGGGGTTGGTGGCACTTTGGGGGGAAATTTTACTTAAAAGATGGTTTTATTCGTGGATTTTATTTTAAAGAGGGGTTTAACAAATCTTAAACAAACAACAAACTGTAAGAAACTTTGGCGCAGTGTACTCTACGGTAAATGATAGGCAACTGAGAGTAGACCTCATATGTTACATGTTACCTAGCTGGGTAAAAAGCATGTTGACAATTGCCAAGGTGGCAGGGGAAGTTTTATAAGGGAGATCTGTACTTAACAGTGATAAATAATGAACCGTATGTATCGCGCGTTCGTAAGGAAATTTACTTAAAAGATGGTTTTATTCGTGGATTTTATTTTAAAGAGGGGTTTAACAAATCTTAACAAACAACAAACTGTAAGAAACTTTGGCGCAGTGTACTCTACGGTAAATGATAGGCAACTGAGAGTAGACCTTATATGTTACCTGTTACCTAGCTGGGTAAAAAGCATGTTGACCATTGCCAAGGTGGCAGGGGAAGTTTTATAAGGGAGATCTGTACTTAACAGTGATAAATAATGAACTGTATGTATCGCGCGTTCGTAAGCCTTGATCGTGCTCTGTAGATCAGCCGCCGCTTGGCTTGAACATTCGTTTCCTCCACAACGATATATGTATTTGCATTAGTTTTTCAATGCAAATTCAAGGTTGACGACATTCTTTCTTGCTCTCTCCAATTTTCGTTTACTTTGTTAGTTGTGCAAACCACGCTCTGCTACGAACCGATTAGCCGGGCGTCTGAGTGTCGTAATGGTGTAAGGAAAAGAAAAGGCGGTGGTACTTTTAGATTCAATATTTTATCTGACGGAGAACGTCGCGTTGTGAGGTACAGTGGTAGCAATTGAACTGACCCAAATTTGGACGTCGATACCATAAGGTAATTTTCAGCATAGCGAGGGGAATTCTTATAGACCGGTGACAAACTCATGAATTGTGGGCAATCCACCGGTCAATATTGACCCCCCTCCCTCCGCGCTTTTCTCTTGTATCTTAGGAACAAACTAGTTCTGTCGAAAATAAATCCTGGATGTTTCATGTTTTCTCAGATCATTCTCGTCAGGTAAGTTCTGTATATTGTAAAGGAACTTCCAAATTGTAGTGTGGTCATTGAGTTGGTCAAATCTGTAGTTGACGATCCTCATATTCTTTCTTACTCGATATACATGTTGTTTCATTTTGAACTCCAGGGTTGGCAATCGTGATTCGATCTGCTTTAGTTGTTGTAAAATTTGCTCCTCAATTTTAGGTGTTTTTTTGAAGTTTTACTTGACTTTTGAGTTAATAAATGTTTCTAATACAATAAAAAGTGTGTTGGCTTTTAGTGAAAACTGCAAGCCATATCCTACGTGACCTGGTATGTACAGATTTCTCTGATTTATAAAACTGAAACCCGTATCACAGATATCAAGATGTCTGACAGCTCTAATTGAGCAACAGTTGGTTTTACTTTAGAAATGCAAAAGTGCGTCTTTTTGAAGAATCTAGCCTATTGCTACTAAGAAGTCAAATTTGGAAAGTTGTTCGGCAAATGTTGAAGCTTCGTAGGCAACATTGGGGTCAGAGTTGTGAAGTAATGATTACTTGATGTAATTAATTCCTAATTCTAATTACTAGCTCATGTAGTTGTAATCAGTTTGGGCAATTACAAATTACTGCCTACTAAATGTAGTGGCGATTACCCATTAGATTTCACGAAATAATTGTATTTGATCTCCTGGCGTTGGGAATATCCTCCACCACGAGTCTGCTGTCTGAGAGCTCAAGAGCTGCTTCTTAAAGCTGTCCTCGCATTTGCTATTAAACTTGGACAGTTGAATCCGCAATCCGCAGCCTCTTTTGCACCCCTGTCACCCATTTGAAAGCGATAGGACAGCTTCAGGTTTGCCTCATGAACACAGAAACAGGGGAACTTGCCCCCTGCAGGCTGTGCAGTGTGCAGATCGATTATTACTCGTGCAAGGCTGTGTATCCTCACACTCATAACCGCGGTACATGACTCCACTTGCAACATATCTGATGAAACTCAGATCTTTCAACATATTGGATATTGGTGACAGGGAATCCTCTCCTGCTGGGAATTCTCAGCAGGATACACTATATTCACGACAGTGTCCTTACACATCTGAAACCTTTGAGCAAATTCCACATTAGAAAACCTCTCCAAAGGAATCTCCTTATCCTAGAGATATTTGGTTGGGTATATTTTAGACCGAAAATACACGGAAAGCTTCTCAGAAAAAAAAAAAAAAAATGGACATTAAGAAATTCATTGTAGAAAATAGCGTTCTAGGGATAATCTCATCTTCATTTCCAATTTCCGGTTCCTGTTGATCTTGGATATCATTGGGAGGATACATTCTTGGTTCATGAAAATTTCCGTTTTATCCTTGGTTATACATATTCGCATTTCTTGCTTCGAGTCCATTATTTCTAAAACACTTAAAGCACTGTAAAAGGCTCAAGCAAAGTAAAATATTAATTAAAACGTAACTAAATAAAACAAAAACAAGATTGTTGAGATCTTCTTCTTCATCATCATCGTCATCATGACGTCCTTCAATGTGTGGGAGATGGGAAAAACTGGGGGTTCTCAAACTCATATTGTTACAGGATAGCATGATGGGCTTGATTGTCATTGGTTCCATAGTTGTGAGAGGAAGACTCATCACCTAATATCCCTTGAATCGACACAGAAGGACCATAGTTTTCATAGTTATTCATAATATGGCGAACTATGTCTTGACGTATCGGCAAGGCATGGCTGTCCGTACCATACAATGCCGTCGATAGTGATTGGTTCCAGAGTTGTGAAGTAATGATTACTTGATGGAATTCATTACTGGTCCCAATTACTGTTTGTTTTTCATTCTATTTCATCTAAAAATTTCTTTCACAAGCTCAATGAACCTAGAGCTGAATCCTCCTCGTCTAAAACTTTAAAATAGCTCAAGATTGTGTCGACGGAGTTTGTCTTTCGTTCCAAGTAATCTTCTTCTTGTCTCACGTAATCTTGTACAGTTTTCCAAGCATTTGTGATTTTTCTGTGTTCACTTCAATTTTGAATAGTAGGTATTATATGTGTGAGGAGAGAAAGTTGTTCTTGTTGCTCGTATTTAATTGAATTAAGGAGCGCGGTAGCGCTCCGCCCCGCCAAGTCAAGAAAGTTTGACCGCGCTACTAGAGATATTATACGCGACAGGGAATACCTTGGCTAGAAGTTCTGGCTATCCCAGCACCTCGTGGTACGTTGCAAGGCCCGTGGATGTAAAGTTCTTGTACCTTGGCTAGAAGTTCTGGCTATCCCAGCACCTCGTGGTACGTTGCAAGGCCCGTGGATGTAAGTTCTTGTACCTTGGCTAGAAGTTCTGGCTATCCCAGCACCTCGTGGTACATTGCAAGGCCCGTGGATGTAAAGTTCTTGTACCTTGGCTAGAAGTTCTGGCTATCCCAGCACCTCGTGGTACGTTGCAAGGCCCATGGATGTAAATTTCTTGTACCTTGGCTAGACTAGTTTGTGTAGTTGTGAGCAGTTTGGGCAAATACAAATTACTGGCTCATAAATGTATTGGCAATTACATTTCACGAAATATTCCATATTTTGTTTTGTAATTTGTAATGGGTAATTGGAACTCCAAACTCCCATTATTAATGACTTGAAGTTAATCTGCCAAATTTCAAGTTTCTACGACATCGGGAAGTGCTTCATAATTTTGATGAATGAATCCTTGAATTTGTATTGGTTAATTTAAAGGATACCTAAACAGTTGAATACCGGTCACTCATGCTCCAACTGTCTGTCAGATCTAGATCTATCCGAGTGTGAGAACGAGAATGTCTTAAACGTTCTTCCACTTATCTACCAGTTTCTTTCACAGCCAAAATCCACTCACCTTCATAATGTTCAGATTTTCTATTACTTTCTCCCTGATTTTCTTGACCATCAATCTGAAACAAAGTCATTCAAAATAATTATTATCTTAGTATCTACTCAATACTCGTAACTCATAACAGTCATAACTATGTAATTAAATTATTATATGTGGTGGTTTCGGATTTCTTGCTGTTCTCGTTACAATCATTTTTTCTATTCATTTTTACTTTCTATTTTTTTTTTTTTTTTTTTTTTTTTTTATCTGAATGTGAAAAATCCTGAAAAAATTCTGAAATGTGTCCGAAAAATTCCGAGATCTAAGCTATTAAATTCTAGACTATCTAGAAACTGGCCGAAAAATAATATAAAGTCAAGTTTATCTAAACTAAAATATAAAATTTATACGACTGATGGATATTGGATAATGGGTCTAAAGTTCCGCTTATTCAAAATACATACTCGAAAAATAGTGTTCAATTCACCGTTGTTTAATTATGACAGTGGTTAGTCTTATGTACAAACCGAGTCTCCGATAATTCATTTAAATTATTATAAAACTTCATTAGTTTGCAAATTCCCCATTTGCAAGTGAGTCTGAAGCTACCTTCACCATTTCAGGAACACCATTGTGAAGAGAATCAAAGGATGTGGCAACTTTTGGTTCACTTACCTGATTTTCTATGAGAGATTTGTGGGATGGGTGTACCTACCCTTCTAGTATACATTATGGCCCTATTGAACTAAAATTTATGTCTACCTATCCGTTTTTCCGGATGTGAAAGTCCAACATTATGTATAGCGAATGCGTAGAAAATGTTTATAGAAATTTTAAATTGTGTACAAACTTGGAGAAATATTGAACACGAAAAACTGGGAATGCAGACTTGGCCTTAATTTTCTGATCTCACCACTTTCATAGGACGACATTTTTGGATAGGGGAACTTGGCCTTTTTTTCACATTTGATATGTGAGTACCTACCTAGGTGGGTAGCTTGTCGTTAATCCGGCGAAATCCGGACGTCTGGAAAACCTACCTGTAGATCCTATCGAGATTTTTCGCCAAAACCACAAGAAAAAAAAAAAAAAAAACTTCTTGAGGTCTGCAACCGCACATAAACACAATGTGTATGACGCACACCTTAGATGGTTTCGCCAAACCACAAGGAAAAAACTTCAGGTCTGCAACCGCACATAAACACATTGCGTATGACGCACACCTTAGATGGTTTCGCCAAACCACAAGGAAAAAACTTCCTAGAACTTCCCAGTCATTAGTAGCGAATCTCTAGTCCCAAGCTGGCGTTCCCATAGAAGGACTTATCCAAACCTGGTCGACCTATATATCAAATTAAAGATCTTTTTACCAGGAACACGAATGTGGTGGTGCAAATTTTGTCCAGAAAACCAAAAAGCCTGGTGAAAGGTGAAAGAAAGGCATGTTTCGCATGTCCCGGCACGCGCAGAGCTTCGTCCTATAGCTCTTGACGTTCGCGCGCTTTCCGGCACGCTTCAACCGTTCTCCTCATGACATCAGAAATAACCTTATCCAAGGTGAAAGAATTTTATTTTATTTATTATGGGACTGGTTGCTCCTCTCCCAAGAGAGTATGCAATTAACACTGCGACCTCTGTAGATCTATTGTGACCAGTATTTTTTCCCCTGCCCAAGCTGCTATACCCTGGCCTTGATGGAACCTAGAAGTACCCTCATTGGTATATTTCAACCTCCCCAGTTTCTCTAAAATTCACCTGTAGCACCTCTAAAGAGTCTGCACACTCAGGTTTATTCCAGAGAAAATCTGTGAGTTCATCTACTATCCCATTAAGAGGATACCAAGAGGTGCCTAGGCCAGAGAGCTACTTGGGGCCCCCGAACTGAAGGGGTCTAATGAGGGATGAGGGGTTTGATAGGTCTGTTATCCCAAGGCCTTGATGTAACCTAGAAGTACCCTCACTGGTATATTTCAACCTCCCCAGTTTCTCTAAAATTCACCTGTAGCACCTCTAAAGAGTCTGCACACTCAGGTTTATTCTAGAGAAAATCTGTGAGTTCATCTACTATCCCATTAAGAGGATACCAAGAGGTGTCATCGAGGCCAGAGAGCTAGTTCAGGGCCCCTAAATCGTAGGGGTCTGATGAGGGATATTCAGGTACATAATTATGTCGTTGTACCCTACTTCCTGAGACGGACTTGACCATAGTCCCATTCAGGTACCCTCAAAAGAGCCAGTGTTATTGTCTGTGGCTTGACAGGGCTGGTTTTGTCTCAGTTTTACGTCCTCCAGCGAGACAATTATAATGGAATCATTCGGAACAATAACGTCAGAATCGGAAGATACACTATCTGTATCGGTATCGCTTGTTTCATTATCTGAGGACTCTTCATTTGATTGGAGTACTGTGTCGCTCACCCCAAATGACTGAAAGTTGTGGTTCCATATACCTAGGACATTGATGATTGGGCAGTTTGTTCATCGCTTCCGTAATTTTTTTTTCTTTCCGAGTTTGATTGGAGTACATGTCATCCATTTCGATGGAATCAATTATTGTTATATTTTAAGAGAGAACATTTTATGGTTGCTTAGATGAGAGCTAAATTCTGTTGGACATTAAGAAATTCATTGTAGAAAATAGCGTTCTAGGGATAATCTCATCTTCATTTCCAATTTCCGGTTCCATGTCATCAAGGCCAGAGAGCTAGCTCAGGGCCCCTAAATCGTAGGGGTCTGATGAGGGATATTGAGGTACATAATTATGTCGTTGTACCCAACTTCCTGAGACGGACTTGACCATAGTCCCATTCAGGTACCCTCAAAAGAGCCAGTGTTATTGTCTGTGGCTTGACAGGGCTGGTTTTTCCCAACAATTGAGTACGGTGGTATAGTGTTTAGCAATATTAGTGGCACTCTTTTGAGTAAACTTCAAACTTACCAAAATGCTTGTTATATAAAATTTCATGGAAACTTAAACCTTAAACTTTTAATCGTAAAAATATACACTAGGAAATCAAATTATTTTGATCGTTTTAATGAAGAAAAGAACAATAATTTTGTGGACTTTTCGCATTTGTTTAATACAGTACACTGTTCAAGTATCTATTGCAATCTTATTTCACTGCTGCCATTTACTAAAGATTCTCTAGAAAAAGGAATGTCGTTCTTTATTAATGAAGAAAAGAACAATAATTTTGTGGACTTTTCGCATTTATTTAGTACAGTACACTGTTCAAGTATCTATTGCAATCTTATTTCACTGCTGCCATTTACTAAAGATTCTCTAGAAAAAGGAATGTCGTTCTTTTTTACTTTCTATTACTACAGTATAGCGAGCTATACTAGTAATGAAAGTATTGCAATCGGTCCAAATTTTCAAAATCGGGAATTTACTTTTATTATGTCTCTGTTCTAAAGGTAGCTATGCTTTGTACCGCTAAGGTATAGAATTGAAAAGTCTCTTTATCTTTTGCGGTCGTCTATTGTTTGAGTCAAAATAAAGCAAAACTTTTTTTTTAATAAACTTGCATAGGTTCGGAATATTTTACTGTCTCTTTAATAATAAGATCTTATTAACTTCAGGTATAATTCTGGGATTTAGATTGTATCAAATATTTTTGAAAGTTCATTTAAAAAATGGATTTCTCATCTGATAGAGAACTTGCTGTTTGCTGTAGTTGTCGCTTTGATAGACGAAGATGAAGAAGCGTCGGACAAAGAAGAAGATTTTGGGTACATGACATAAATTTGAAAAGGGAACGATTCGGAGAATTTCACAACCTGTTCCCGGATCTTTTGGATGTTAGAGAAAAGTTCTTCAAATATTTTAGAATGAGCTCGGAAAAGTTTTATGAGCTTCTAGATCTGCTTCCTTTTCAGAAGAAAAATACCAACTTCAGAGACAGTATTTCATCAATTTTAAACCGGATATTAAATTGAATTTATTTTAATTGCACTTTTCCCCCTCTTTCAGCAGGAAACAGCTTCAAGACTGTCAGACATTACAACAATTTTGCTCAAAAAGCAAACCATCCGACATCATGTCGGAAGTGTATGATGATGTATGATGACGGAGAATGTCTGATACGGATAGGTGTGCGGAACACCATTACTTATCATAGGAAGCAAAATACATACCTACCTACATTTGTTGGAAATGTCTGAAGTGTTGGAAGTGTATGATCAGTCTGCGCACTGCTTTAGGTGTAGGGGCTGGACAGCCCCAAAGGATGGCCTAAGCTACTACGAATCTTCGATTTCCTCGCTTCGCTGGTGGTACTCATTGTTCAGCTTTTCCGCCCAACCCGATGGTATTCTTTCTAATAGGATTATAATGGTGAACAACAAACACAAACAAAATAATAAATCTCCTCGTTATTTCGAGCAATATGATTTGTCATCATTACAATTGAAGAGAAAATCCGCCCCGGATCAGTGAGGATTTCGTCTCTCTCTCTCTCTCTCTCTCTCTCTCTCTCTCTCTCTCTCTCTCTCTCTCTCTCTCTCTCTCTCTCTCTCTCTCGGCTTTCTCTTGAGATTTCTCTCAAAGCTTTTTCGGTTTTCCTCAAGTAAATTAGTCCTACGGTCTTCGGTTGGGCCCGTAGGAACACTTTTGAAATCCTTTTGCCTAAAAGTTCCGAACGAAACTGTTTAATAATTTTGCCAAACACCTACAGAATCGAAAGTATATTATTTGCTCATTAGTCTCATTATAATTATGATTTGGGATTTGGGTTCAAACGATTTTTTTTGTTGAAGAGGTTTGACAGAGGGAACTGTAACTGCTAAGGTCTTATCGTCCCGAAATCGAAGAGAGAAGGAAGACAGGATAGGAGAAAGCCAGCTGTACCGAGAACGAACATTATCCCATCAGGATAAAATCCGCCCCGGGCGGGAATCGAACCCGCGGCCTTGCGCTTACAACGCACACGCGCTACCAACTAAGCTAACTAGGCTGGCGGGGTTCAAACGAAAGTGATCTGTTTAGGTTAAAATCCGACCTAGCGCTTACAAAGCAGACAGAGGGAACTTTGATAGAGAGAACTGTAACTGCCAAGGTCTTTTTGTCCCGAAAGCGAAGAGAGAAGGAAGACAGGATAGTATAAAGCCAGCCCTTCCGAGAAATAACCTTATTAGTTTAGGATAAAGTCTGCCCAAAGCGAAAATCTAACCCACGACCTAGAGTTTCAAATCTGCAACCGCACATAAACACAATGTGTATGACGCACACCTTAGATGGTTTCGCCAAACCACAAGGAAAAAACTTCTTCAGGTCTGCAACCGCACATAAACACAATGTGTGTGACGCACACCTTAGATGGTTTTGCCAAACCACAAGGAAAAAGCTTCTTGAGATCTACAACCGCACATAAACACAATGTGTGTGACGCACACCTTAGATGTTTTGGCAGTGATGCACATGCTGCGGAGAATTCACTTTCCTTGCGACTTGACCGAGTTCTTATCTCATCCATTATAATGGAATTCTATTCTATTATGGGACTGGTTGCTCCTCTCCCAAGAGAGTATGCAATTAACACTGCGACCTCTGTAGATCTATTGTGACCAATATTTTTTCCCCTGCCCAAGCTGCTATACCCTGGCCTTGATGGAACCTAGGAGTACCCTCACTGGTATATTTCAACCTCACCAGTTTCTCTAAAACTCACCTGCAGCACCTCTAGAGAGTCCGCATACTCAGGTTTATTCTAGAGAAAAGCTGTGAGTCCATATACTATCCCATTAAGAGGATACCAAGAGGTG
>NW_007378206.1:79043-88696 GCF_000475195.1 Diaphorina citri
TTTTTTTTATGAGGAGGAAAAATCTTTATGACTTCTCCAGCATGGTGTGGAGGGTATGCTGGAGTCACGGCTCAGGGTATGGTGTTTCGCCCTTCTGTGGTACCGTTCCTGGCCGCTCAACCCGCTAAAAAATTTCCCCGCTCTTCTTTCTTGGTCCCGGAACTTTTCTGTTATGACTTCGGGAATCGATTTTTACTTTGTATGTTAGAAATGGGATCTTCTTCTGTTGGTCCTGTTTAATGTTCCATCCCGCCAAGTGAAACAGTTTGACAACTTCTGAATCGCTAAGGTTATGCATACGAGGATCTGTAGTGTGCTCTGATGGAGATTTAGAAATAAGAACTTTCGGAAGCATCATCTCCGGACATCAGAATCGAAAAGTGTTGGATATTTCAAATCTTTGCTTGAATTTCCTCCAATGTGTTGCTACATCTCCTTCAAACTCCATCTCTGGAATCACCTTACTTCCACACTCCTTCATAATGTCGAAATTCATCATCACATATTCAAATTCATCCTATAAGACATCCTACATGGAATGAGCTCACCTCCTCTTGAAGAGATGACAATCTTTTGCGCCTTATATCGATATTTTGCGCAATCTCGATGCATTTGTACAACTCTATGTCATCGGCTTCCAACAATCGTTGTTTTATAAAGTTGTTTTCGCCGGAGAGACCATATGTAAATATGTCTCCCACCATGTTGTCTTTTTTTCACACTCCTTTGCTTGATGTTCAATGCCAAACCAATTTCCTATGCCTTGTGCATCCATGCCAAACCAATGTCCCATGCCGTGTACAGCGGCAGTTTGGGTATCAAGGTAAAACTGTTGATGATATCTGTCGGTACAAAGGTACGGTGTGCAGCACACTTTCATGCTGACAAAGTGAAGCAAATTTTGAGAAAGATTTGGCAATCGTGACTCGATCTGCTTTAGTTGTTCTAAAATTTGCTCCTCAATTTTTAAGTGTTTTTTGAAGTTTTACTTGACTTTTGAGTTAATAAATGTTTCTAAGACTTTCATGCTGACAAAGTGAAGCAAATTTTGAGAAAGACAAGATTATTTTAAGGCCAGCAGGATAGAAGCACAATTTTGATTCTGCAAAGAGAAAGTCATGCTGACAAAGTGAAGCAAATTTTGAGAAAGACAAGATTATTTTAAGGCCAGCAGGATAGAAGCACAATTTTGATTCTGCAAAACTCATGCTGACAAAGTGAAGCAAATTTTGAGAAAGACAAGATTATTTTAAGGCCAGCAGGATAGAAGCACAATTTTGATTCTGCAAAACTGTGCTTTGCACATTTTCCATCCCTTCAGTCTTTAGTACTCGATAGGGATGGGTTTCTAGATAAGATGACTATCCAGGCTGTATTTAGTTTTGAAAGAACACATCTTTTTGGTTGTGCATATTTAACAGTGAAAAGAAAACGGAGAGCTTCAGGAAAACCTTGCTAAATTTATTGCGTGGCCAGAATTGCATTCCTTGTCTAGAAGTTCTGGATATCCCAGCACCTCGTGGTACGTTGCAAGGCCCGTGGATGTAAAGTTCTTGTACCTTGGCTAGAAGTTCTGGCTATCCCAGCACCTCGTGGTACGTTGCAAGGCCCTTGGATGTAAAGTTCTTGTACCTTGGCTAGAAGTTCTGGCTATCCCAGCACCTCGTGGTACGTTGCAAGGCCCGTGGATGTAAAGTTCTTGTACCTTGACTAGAAGTTCTGGCTATCCCAGCACCTCGTGGTACGTTGCAAGGCCCGTGGATGTAAAGTTCTTGTACCTTGGCTAGAAGTTCTGGCTATCCCAGCACCTCGTGGTACGTTGCAAGGCCCGTGGATGTAAAGTTCTTGTACCTTGGCTAGAAGTTCTGGTTATCCCAGCACCTCGTGGTACGTTGCAAGGCCCGTGGATGTAAAGTTCTTGTACCTTGGCTAGAAGTTCTGGCTATCCCAGCACCTCGTGGTACGTTGCAAGGCCCGTGGATGTAAAGTTCTTGTACCTTGGCTAGAAGTTCTGGTTATCCCAGCACCTCGTGGTATGTTGCAAGGCCCGTGGATGTAAAGTTCTTGTACCTTGGCTAGGAGTTCTGGCTATCCCAGCACCTCGTGGTACGTTGCAAGGCCCGTGGTGGTGGTTGTGGGGAAATGGAGTGGATGACAGTGGAAGCGTATTTGAGAGAGAGAAGTTCTGGTTATCCCAGCACCTCGTGGTACGTTGCAAGGCCCGTGGTGGTGGTTGTGGGGAAATGGAGTGGATGACAGTGGAAGCGTATTTGAGAGAAGAGAGAGAATAGAATTTCCCCACAGTTAGGTGTAAAATAGCGATATGAAATAAAAAAATCCGTAATTGTATTGCACAATAGTAATAATATATTGGATGTAAAAAACAATGATAATTCACTAGGAAAAAATATGTCCAAAATCCGTAATTGTATTGCACAATAGTAATAATATATTGGATGTAAAAAACAATGATAATTCACTAGGAAAAAATATGTCCAAAATAATACTAAGTCTCCAAAAAGGGGTACCGAATAAATTGAAAATGTCCGAGAGAAAAATCTGAAAATCTGAATGTGAAAAATCCTGAAAAAATTCTGAAATGTGTCCGAAAAATTCCGAGATCTAAGCTATTAAATTCTAGACTATCTAGAAACTGGCCGAAAAATAATAAACTCGCGAGAATTCGCGACAGTGGTGGTGTTGCTGTTGCCGCTGCTGCTGTTGTTACCCCTGTTGTTGCTGTTGTTGCCGGTGCTGATGCTGGTGTTGGTGTTGTACTTTGCGCTTCTTCCCTCTTTATAGTAAAAGGAAAGTACAGCAAATTAATTGATATAGGAGTAATGGAAAATTATTTAGATAATATTTTCTTTAAGCAGTGCGCAGACTGATCATACACTACACTTCCAACACTTCAGACATTTCCGACAAATGTATGTATTTTGCTTCCTTTTCTTTAAGCAGTGCGCAGACTGATCATACACTACACTTCCAACACTTCAGACATTTCCGACAAATGTATGTATTTTGCTTCCTATGTTAAGTAATGGTACTCCGCACACCTATCCGTATCAAACATTCTCCGTCATCATACATCATCATACACTTCCGACATGATGTCAACAATTTTGCTTTTTGAGCAAAATTGTTGTAATGTCTGACGGTCTTGAAGCTGTTTCCTGCTGAAAGAGGGGGAAAAGTGCAATTAAAATTTATAAAATCAATTTAATTTTCGTTTTAAAATTGATGAAATACTGTCTCTGAAGTTGGTATTTTTCTTCTGAAAAGGAAGCAGATCTAGAAGCTCATAAAACTTTTCCGAGCCGTACGTATGTATGTATGTACGTATGTGTGTACTACAGGTTTAAATGGGAAAATTGGAAAAGGTGGTATACAAAATGTCTCAAGAACGGTTAGTCGTAAAGCGATGAAATTTGGTATGATATACCGGTATGGTCCAAGGACGCGACTGTAACAATTTGGTTGAAATCGGATAGTCACTCATCCAGATTTTAACCAAAGTCAATGTTTCTTCAGTGGGCAAAGGTGGTATACAAAATATCTCAAGAACGGTTAGATTGTATGGTACTTTTTTATTGTATGATGTATTGGTACTTTTTTTTACTATCAGTGTATTTTATTAATGTGACTAGACAGTTTGTTGAACATTTGAAGTACCTAACTAAAGTGACACAATGAAATTATGCGACATTAATTACCATTGTAATAATAATGTATTATCACAAGGAAATAACGGATAAGTAACCATGAAGACAGCTTGTTCAACATTTGAAGTACCTACCTAAAGTGACACAATGAAATTATGCGACATTAATTACCATTGTAATAATAATGTATTATCACAAGGAAATAACGGATAAGTAACCATGTTAACTATGGATGTTTTTGAAATGAACAAATTTTACGTGTTTAGCACCTTAATGTGTAAAATAATATAAAATTTTAAATACAGTACATTTATAACTACAGTATTAGTGTGTTTTATTATTTTTTAACTAAGTAAAAACATTGTTTTCTTTTTTTTATATAAAATTTCATGGAAACTTAAACCTTAAACTTTTAATCGTAAAAATATACACTAGGAAATCAAATTATTTTGATCGTAGATTTATATTTTGGAAATATTTTCTTCATTACTTATGTTTTATAAATATATATTCTTATTTTGCACTAGTTATTATTTTATTTTTGTCCTCATAAAACATTATTTGAAATAAAAATCTATGCAGGAACTTCATGATTCGATTTCCCACAAAGGGGTATTCTTTTATGCTGGTCGTCTCAAACTGTAATAGTACAGCAATCTTGGATTTTTAATTTTTTAACCTTTTTTTCCATCTTCAAAATAATTGTTATTTCAACCTTGAAGTCGCCTTTTCCTAACATAAATAATGAAGAAAATGGTTCATTTTAGAATAACATGCAATAGTTTATTTCTTACACCCTGTATAATATGAAATTAATTTTAATATGAAATTTACTTGAGATCCTGTTCATTGGAGAATCATCACATCAAATACAGAGTGTTCATTGGAGAATCATCACACCAAATACAGAGTGATGAAAAAAGTAAAAACCCCCTGAATTTTTTTTGATCGGTTTTTAGATAGAAAGATGAAACCTTGGCTTTGAACTTCTTTTCTTTGTAGCTCAGCAAAACATCCCCCCTTTTTTTTCTCCCTTTGGAACACTAGGGGGGAAGGTCTGCCGTAGTTAAATCCTAAGTCTGATATTAGACAGGCTAGACTAGTAGTAGGTACTATATTATTCGGGTCAACTTTCTGTCATTATTTGGTTTCTTCGGATCTAATCTAAGTATGAACGAGATCACTCGTACAGGAACAAATTATAATCTATGTACATTGGCTAAGAATGTAACAAAATCTGGTGTGAACATCACACGACTTTCCTTATCCTATTGAATGGTGCTTATTTGGGTGTTCTGTTGGATCTTCTTCTGTTGGTCCTGTTTAATGTTCCATCCCGCCAAGTGAAACAGTTTGACAACTTCTGAATCGCTAAGTTTATGCATACGAGTATCTGTAGTGTGCTCTGATGGAGATTTAGAAATAAGAACTTTCGGAAGCATCATCTCCGGACATCAGAATCGAAAAGTGTTGGATATTTCAAATCTTTGCTTGAATTTCCTCCAATGTGTTGCTACATCTTGTTCCCACTTTTTCTCCGGTCTGCCTCTTGTTCTTCGTCGTTCCACTTGTATCTGTCTCACTCTTTTCGCAACGTATTCTCCATCTCTTCTCATCACATGCCCTTACCACTGTAATCTTCTCTCTTGTATTTTCTCAGTCACTTTGATTTTGTTCCTTATCACTTCATTCCTTATTCTATCCATCCTTGTCACTTCCAGACTCCACCTCAGCATTCTCGTCTCAGCGTCGATGTACCTTTCTGCTGTTAGTTAGGTAATACATTTTTTTTCTCTTTATTTATTTAATTCTCTAACTGCACCATTCTCGCTCCATCTTCACACTCAATCACTCTCATCTTCTTTCTTGAAGCTCTCAGTCTCATCGAAATTGCTCGCACCACTGATATCTGAACCTTCACTTTTAACCATCCCAACACCCATGAATATGACTTCGCCCTGACTTCTGCTGTTAGGTTGACTCCCTGTTCTCCGCAGTTGATGAAATCCAGGTCCGTTTTCGCTTCCATGGATGTTCTATCCCAGAACATTCAGGATCCTCCACCAAAGTGTATATAGAAGAGTGCCTGGCAATGTCTACGATTTTCTCTCCATCAATTTGCAGCATTAATCACTTCATTAATTACTTTACTTTAGTTTTAATGGTTCTTGTCGTGATGGGTGGTGAAATCAAAAGGATGAATGGATGCATGCAAAAATATTTTCATTTTAGAAATCGGAGTTTGGTGAAACGTGTACGGTATTGATTTTGTTATTTTAGACTGAAGATATTTAAACTGGCCGAAACTAATTAAATAAAGGCGACTCGCGAATCTTCTGACAGTTTTAAGAGCCAGGCACAGATTAAGAGTCTAGAACGCGTGGTCTAAGTCGCAGAGGAAGTCTTCAGGAGGACGCCCGGCTATCATGATGTGAGATAGTTTGGTGTCTCCTTAATCGGTCTTTTGAACGTTAAATGACTTAAATGTAAGGAAAAGAAGAGGTGGTGTACTTTTAGCCACAATCCACGACGGGTTTCGTTCTTACTATTTAGAACTCATTGGCTGAGCAGTAAGCATATCTCCGTTGCTGGATAAGGAATTTGGAAGTTTTTTTACTTCAGTTGTTTGTGGGGATGTGGGGTTCTAAAGTGAGAACTCCCCTTTGTTGAATAGGGCACAGGTTTCATATTTGATCTACTCTTGCCAAGAAATGAAGCTGTTACCAAGAGCAGTAAGAGCACTTTTGCCAATTTTACCTTTTTGTGTCAATTATAAAATCTACATACAAGAAAATAAATAATCGAAGTTAATGTTTTTTATTAAACAACAATCTAAATTGAGAACTCCCCTTTGTTGAATAGGGCACAGGTTTCATATTTGGTCTACTCTTGCCAAGAAATGAAGCTGTTCCAAAAGATCACGTTTGCCAATTTTACCTTTTTGTGTCAATTATAAAATCTACATACAAGAAAATAAATAATCGAAGTTAATGTTTTTTATTAAACAACAATTATTATATTTCAAGTTAATTTTACTTTTTCCCTTCATATTAACAATTTACAATTAAATTTACAGAGTTTTTTATTTATAGTTTACAAATAATGTGTTTTCCTTTCCTTCGACAGAAAATTCCTCAGATATTTTCAAAAGCACTTTAACTGTTTTGGGACATTCCTCTCATTTTTTGGACAGTTTTAGCCAGAAGGTAATCACTCTTTCCCACAGTGAAAGAACATCTTATACTCGTACATATGAAGAATTTAACTCACAATGTAAGAAACTAAGTTTGGCTAAAATTGTCCTTGACGTATTTGACTATTTGATTATGTAAGATCTAGGCATGTTGGCATGATTTTCAGAAAAATCCGATGCGAATTTTCCAATTAATTGTCTTCAAATTTTGAGAGCTTAACTGCCTTTCCCTATTGGAAAAAAGTTCATGAAAGTCACTCTTCGTAGTTGATACAAATAGCGGCAGTTAAAGTGTTGAAATATCTAGCTAAATGAATAGAATATTAAGACTACTTACAAACGAAACATAGGGTTTAGGGTTTTTATTTTTATTACTCTACAACATGGGTTTGTGTTGACAGTTATTAGAGACGAGCGGTTCTATGGTTAAAATTTTGTTCCAGCCCTGTGGGAGTAGACAAAAAATGAGGTAAATTGACAGTATCTCTAAAAACTTCAAAGAAATGTCGTCTATCTTCCATACGTCGAACTTTATCGGTGGGATGTACACACATAATAGAAATCCAAAAAATCTGGTGTGAACATCACACGACTTTCCTTATCCTATTGAATGCTTATTTGGGTGTTGTTCTATTGTAACTTTTACAATATCTCTAACCTATATTAGTCAGTATAGCTGAAAACCGCCAAAAAACAGTCGAAAACCGCAAAAAGCGGTCAAAATACCGCCAACGGCAGCACCTATCTTAACCAAACGTTTTGTGTTGCAGCCTTGTCACATTTGTGGACTACATACCAAATTTAAAGTCTCTAGCTCCTACCGTTCTCGAGATATTTTGTTTACAGACAGACAGAAGGACAGACACACACGGACCAATGGCTGAAACTTTGTATTTAGGCTCTAGGGACCTCAAAACGTGTTTTGGCATTAAAAACTGACCATCGAAAATTTGACCCGATTTCATTACTTTCGTTCCTATTACCTATAGGATAAGGAAAGTAAAAATTACAAAGAAAGGGCGAAAACATTCAACCCTGATCCTTTCCAAATATATCTGTGAAAGTGGACTTGCTTTAGAAGATACATAGGTTTTCTAACTCACTAGTGAGAGTCTCTAACAAATGTAAACAAAACTGCTAACCTGATGCACCCTGTATGGTGGACGCCTTCATTTCATTGAAATTTGAAATCCTTGCTTCTACATTATCAAAGGAGAGTTTTATGTCTTGGCAATCCATTTTCGGTAGACTGTCTACTCAGAAAGGAATATTTTTTTTTTTTTATTTATTTTCAATATCTAGGTACCTACCCAGTTCTCTGATTTTGACGAAATTTGATACACATCTTCAAAACATCAAGGAAGTTTTGCAGATTACTTTTAGGGCCCCAATGTGCTATTCGAGGTTCCGTACGGGCCTTTTTCCACGAAATTGTTTATTTCGCCAGAACTCCTGTACGCTTTGTACGATTTTGATGAAAACTGGCACACATGTTAAACTCATATGGGTAAATTATTTATTTAGGCCTCATTGGACTTTCAAGGACCTTGTAGGAGCTCTTTTTTTAGTTCTCCGGTTCAATAAACCACTTTTGTCAAATCGATGTGCTTCGACTGTCACTTTTTTTTTTCTTTTTAAGAGGTTTGATAGAGGGAACTGTAAATGCTAGGGTCTTATCGTCCCGAAATTGAAGAGAGAAGGAAGACAGGATAGGAGGAGAGCCAACCGTTCCGAGAACGAACATTATCCCATCAAGATAAAATCCGCCCCGGGCGGGAATCGAACCCGCGGCCTAGCGCTTACAAGGCAGACGCGCCACCAACCAAGCTAACTAGGCTGGCCGACTGTCACTTTAAAAAACAAGCTGGGTCCGTCCCTCCGGGAATTTTTTAGCCCGTAGTTTATTCGATCGTGATTAGAGAAAATCAGTACCTATGTACCTACCTAATTTGTTTAATATTCAGTTTATTATCATTCTTGATTTGATTTTTTGATTTTACTTTCACGTAATGATTTAAAATCAAGACTAGAGCCCGTTCTCCCTTTATTCCCAATAAAATGTTTAAGTCACCCATCCATTTATTGGCCTTCCTCGGCGTAGCTTAACATAGGTAACGCTAAAACCGGTCTTAAATGATCGACTGAAATGTTATCTAAAACTTTCTCGCTTTGAGTTCATAGGTCATCGCGACAAATTTCGAGATCAGAGCTCATTTGTGTGAAAAAAATGTGGAAAAAATCCCGCAAAAACCAGTTTTTTTGGTTTTTTGGCTTTAGGACAAAATTTGCACCACCATTTTCGTGATCCTCGTAAAAAGGCCTTTAATTTGATATATAGGTCGACTATGTTTGGATAAGTCCTTCTATGGGGACAGACAGACAGACAGACACCGAAGCGAATACAATAGTCCGTCCGACTAAAAAGGTATAAGGGACGGACTATTGTATTCACTTCAGTGTCTGTCTGTCCCCATAGAAGGACTTATCCAAACCTGGTCGACCTATATATCAAATTAAAGGTCTTTTTACCAGGATCACGAAAATGGTGGTGCAAATTTTGTCCAGAAAACCATAAAGCCAAAAAACCAAAAAAAACTGGTTTTTGGGGGATTTTTTTCACATTTTCTCACACAAATGAGCTCTAATCTTGAAATTTGTCGCGACGACCTATGAACTCAAAGAGAGAAAGTTTTAGATAACACTTCAGTCGATCATTTAAGACCGATTTTAGCGTCACCTATGTTAAGCTACGCCGAACAAGGCCAATAAATGGATGGGTGACTTAAACAATATAT